>NW_025747548.1:0-53045 GCF_021184085.1 Oncorhynchus gorbuscha | reverse complement strand
GGTTGAAACTGGAATTTTTCATCTGAAGTATAAACACAGCTATAAAGTGTCAAAGTCCAACGCTGTTTCGTCATTCACGGCAAGGGCATAAGTGAAAGTTTGCGGGACACAACCGTATATAAAGAGAGTACGAATCTCCACTCATCACTCCATCACTGGCTTACCTGAGGAATTGATTTACCTACTACAAAAGGTACTACAGCATCTGTTGCCGAGTGTCGACTCATTCAACATGTCTTATTTTCTCTCCCTTTCTCCGTTTAGATGTATGTATTTACTGTGGTGATGATGAACTTTCAGCTATATTTTTAAGGTTGTCTTCTGTAGGGAAATACTCTTGTCATTTACATTACATTTAAGTCATTTAGCAGACGCTCTTATCCAGAGCGACTTACAAATTGGTGCATACACCTTATGACATCCAGTGGAACAGCCACTTTACAATAGTGTCTAGTGATAGTCTGAAATGATTGTGTATCACTCTCTCTAGTTGATTCTCCAACACGTCCTCTCCCTTTTCATCCAGACAAGCAGCACCACAATCATCACCACCATGAAGGTTCTGGTCATCTTTGCACTACTTTGTGTCGCCCTCTCTGCTAGGGCAGCAGCAGGTAAGTCAGCCAAATACTCAACAATGTCACTAATACAGCACAGGGTAATTCATTGTTACTAAATAATGACAATAGTTGTGTTTTCCCCTTTAAGTTCCTGTGGAGAGTGATGCTGTGGCGGTAGAAGAGCCAAAAGTGCCCCAGGTTTGGCTCTAATTATGTTTGTACTGAGAGCAGTAATAGGCACTGAATCAATATTTCTCCCAATTCCCAGTTGAATGAAGTCAGGTGATTTCCTTGTTCCATGTTTCTGCAGAAGAGGCTGTTGAGGTTGAGGCTCCTGTAGCAGAGGAGAAGCTGAGTGGCCTTTAGGTCAGTTCTTCTCTATAGGCTTTAATCAAGCAAGAGCATCAATGTCTATTATGGGCATCACCTCTTTTGAGCATCACATAATTTCCTGATCAATAACAATTTCTTCACATTGGTACAAAACAAACTAATTAAACTACAGTCCATGTATAAAATATTAGCTATGAAAATAAATATATTGAATCTCATTGTCTGTGATTTGCTGGTGGCTTTCAAAGTGATATTCTCGTCTTATTATGTGATTAGGTGTCTTTTCAGAAGATGAGAATGAGGCAGTTGAGGTGGCTGCAGCAGCACCTAAAGATAAAGGTAGGGACTCTCCATGATGAATGATGTTAAGTTAACCATCACTGGTTCTACTATTGATGCCTGTGTATACCGTGCAATGCATGATCACAATGAAATAATGTTTTGGTTTCCCATCAGCAGGGAGGGAAAATCACCAGCATGACTAAATAAACATTCATGTCTTACATTATGAGATCACTTTTTGGGAAAGTTCATACTCCTGACAATATCAACTCCTTGTATTGCGATGTCAAATCATTGTTGTATTTTATCTTCGTCTTCACAGCGGCACGCAGGTTCTGCCCTGACGGATGGTTCAGCTACCAGTCCAAGTGTTACATGTTTGTGAACACTCCTCGGTCCTGGTTCGGAGCCGAGGTAACGCACTTCTCAATGTAATATAGTGTCGAAAATCTTGACGTGAATATGTTACTATGACTGCAAATGGTTCACTTTCAAAAAATGTGCGTTTGTGTCTGTATAATGTAATGTCACTATGAGGGAGCGCAACACGTTTGTTCATGTGCAGGCCTACTGTGTGAGTGTGTGCACGTGTCTCACCCCTCACTTCACCACTCTTCTTTCAGGAACATTGCAATGAACTGGGCGCCAGCCTGGCCTCTGCCAGCTCCTCCCCCGAGTATCGTTACCTGCAACAGATAACCAGAACAGCCAACAGAGCCACCGCCTGGATAGGTGGATTCTACCTCCAGGTGAGAGAAAGGGTTGCCCTGAAAACCTCCGCCATCTAAGCATACGTAGCGCCCCAAGTTTTTCTGACAGTGACCGGTCAAGAAACAGTTCCGGGCCCTAGAGTTTTCCCTCAGAGCACATGGCCGGAAAACACTCTGAGCCTTGTGTTTAAATAGCTTCTGATATTTTAATCATGTAGCTAGGTATGATATCAGATCTGTTAGTGGTAAGGGACAGTAGTGCAGCTAAGACTTATGACTCTTTGTTTACTCAGGGATATTGGATGTGGATCGACCGCTCAGGAATGTATTACACCAACTGGTACAGCCAGAGCACCGCAACCAGCAACTCCTGCATGTACCTGCAATCTGCTGGTAAGACATGAACTTAAAGATGTAGCATAGTCCCAGAACTAAGCCGATGAAATGACCGACATTACTTTTCTTTTGTCATTTTTCCTTTGGTAGTGGGCCAGGGGTGGAGGAACTGCGGATGTGGCGGACAATTACCATTCATCTGCGTGCACAACTATCGCTGTTAGTCAACATTGCGAAGATACTGTTAATTGCTTGACACCTTTTCTAACCGCTTTCAACATGGACTGTTTACTGACTGTAAATGACTAAGTGTTCGCCAAAGGGCTAAATGTGATGCGATTTCAAATGTCATTTCCCATTTATGTACCTCAACCGTTATTGTTTTCCAGTAATAAACATTTTTTAAGTACTATGACATTGTATAGGCTGGTACTTTCTGAAAGATGGCAGTATTGTCTAAGACCGGTACATTTGCTTTTTAATTCTACGCATATAAAATAGATCAGTATAAAGGATTTGAGACGAGGACAAAAAGACTGGAGGGTCCTCAATTTATTAAGCCTCAATTGACCCATTTATCGAGATCTGTCTTGGGCTTGACATCTTTATACTGTACATGGCAGAAAAGTGAGCCGTAAAAACCTAATCTCAAAATATGGTGGGGAAACTAACTTTAGAATTCATAGAAGATAAAATGGCACCTTTTTATAAGTTGTTCTATTCAAACAAAGCTTTTTACAATGAACGTAGGTCATACACAACCTGGAGAAAGTGCAACTAGTTCTTGTCATTAAAACAATATTTATTTTCACGAAAACAAAGTGACGGTGACAACTTGTTAAACTCAAATTCTGATGTACATTTCTGGTTATCATTGACATGACTATTAGCATGAATAAATGTCACAGAAAAACCATAAATCTCAAGGTTAAATGTATCTACGTCTTGTAATAACTTAACTAATGTCAAATGTCAAATGTCAAATGTCCACCCGTTCGTTTTCTGCTGGCTTCTTGTGACGGTGATAGCGCACCAGCCACTAATGAAAATGAGGAATGTAGGCCTATACCGCCACCTACTGGGCTCCATTGGCATAAACGACCAAGAGCAAAGGGAGTTGATTGAACTACTGTAGTAGGCTGGCTACACCTATAAAATGAAATAAATCAGGGTTCTACTGTAATCAGTATAATTTACGAACCAAATAAAAGTAACTCTGGGAACTCACATCTGTCCAATCACCCGGCCAATGTTATCTGATCATATTTCGGCAATCGAATTGTTTTAAATGGGGCGACAGGTGGGTTCTTGGGGCAGCAGGTAGCCTAGTGGTTAAAGGGCTGGGCCAGAAACTGTAAAGGTTGCCCGATGGAATCCCTGACCTGACAAGATACGTATCTGTCATTCGGCCCGAAACAAGACAGTTTACCCTCTGTTCTAGGCTGTAATTATAAATAATACTTTGTTCTTAACTGTCTTTCCTAGTTAAAACAAATGGCTAATGAATAGAATGGGTTAATTAACTTGAATGGGAACGCCATTCTATTTATATGCTTTAATTCCATCAGATAACTTAAACAAAACTAGGCCTAAGCATTCAACATATGGTATATTTTTGTGGAGGGGGTAATTGTCTAAGGCAGTTGTTCCCAAACATTTTATAGTCCCATACCCCTTCAAACATTCAACCTCCAGCTGCGTACCACCTCTGGCACCAGGGTCAGCAAAACACAACTGTTGTTGGTTTGCCATCATTGTAAGCCTGCCACACACAAACTATACAATATTTGTATTAAACATGAGAATGAGTGAGTTTTTGTCACAACCCGGCTCGTGGGAAGTGACAAATAGCTCTTGTAGGACCAGGCCACAAAAAATAATATAATAATTATCAACAATTTTGCTCTTTATTTAGCCATCTTACATATAAAACCTTATTTGTTCATCAAAAATGGTGAATAACTCATCACCTTGACATTGTCCGTAAGCTTCAGTTCAATTCCACACAAAAAAAAATCATACAATGATGGCAAGACCTGTGTGTTGTAATCTAGATTCAGATCATTCAGGTGAGAAAAACCTTGTCATCATGCTTCCTGACTGGTGGCTCCTGAGATTCCTCTGTTGCTGTGGAGGTCCTCTTTGCTGCCTGCCCTTTCAACCCTCCTGCAGCCATCTGTAACGACACATTCATACTGCTCTAAATAACAATAACCAGGCCATTTCATCAAAAACAATAGAGTGGTATAGTTTGGCACACACTCAGACACCCACACTCTCTAAAGGTGACATACCTTGGTGATGAACTCATCTTCTCTCTGGTCTTTCTGGCCCAGAGGTTCGTGACTTTGTCATACCAGTGCTGCGCCCCGAGTTCGTGACAAACCCTCATTCTCTATGCATCATGGCCATGTTCTGGTGGAGCTGATCGTCCAACTTTTCCCCTTTCACAAAGTCATGAATGCGCTTCAGGCAGGGGAAGCTTTCCTCCACGTCAGCTGAGGTCACTCCAATGGTCACCACAAGGCACATCAGCTTGTAGAGCTCTGGTAGTGGGTTCTTCTGGGACCGGATGAAACAGATCCATTCACAGAGCTTGTGGCTGTCCTGCTGCTGTCCTTGGCCTATGTAGAATGCCTTCAGGTCCACTCTGAGCCTGTCCATGTTGAAGAAGCCCTCGTAGAGCTTCACTGGGCTATCCACCACATCTGTTGCGAAATGGATGTTCATGTCAGTGAACTTCGCTGGATCCAGCAGCTTGAGGAAGCGTAGGTCATCCAGATGTGCGTAACAAACCTGGATCTGAGAGATGACGGTTTCCAGAGCTTCGTAGTACACAGCCTTGAAGTGTGTCAGAGGGTCTAAGTCATCCGTCTACTTGAGACTTTTGCATGGGTGTTGAGCCAATCTCTCAGCCTTCTGGTAGACACTGTCAAAGGCAGAGTCAAACTTCTTGCTCTGGATGTGTTGAACCAGCTCCTCAATGTTAGCTTTGCAGGCTGCCACATCCATTGCTTTGTGCTTCAGAGTGTCAAATGCAACATCAATGTTGGGAGAAAACCTGGCGTAGGTGAAGAGCTGGAACAAACTGGAAATCCTCAAGTTTTGAAACAAGATGGTTTGCTTCATAGGATGATTCACCATTTACCCAATCCAGGTTCCCAATGTGGTTGATGGTGTCGTAAAATGTGTGGTAGGTGTTTGCCACCTCACTGAGTAGTCCAGTGGTAGTCGGTCAGCATTCACCTCACTCCAAGTTTCATTGAAGAACCTCAGTCGGTGGGGAACAAACATGAGGGGAACGACCTCGGATCACAAAATATCAACTTCAGTCAACAGTGCTGAGACGGTGTGAGTAGGAGTTGACGAAGACAGTGTTGTGGGCCATCTCCCTCACTTTTTCCGTCTGCATGTTTAGCTTGTGCGCAGACACGGCCCATCCATTGTAAGACAGTACCACAAGTTTTTTTTCACAGTCATGGTCGGCCATTTCCATACATATAAGGTCAGAAAGTGAAAGAAATAAAAAGTTATTCTAGCAATACTTAATACCCAGACCAAGTGAAATACGTATTGTCAAGAACTGTTTTCCCAATGAAATACAACAGTATATGTTATGCTATATATGTGGACAGAATCAGGACAGAATACAATATTTTATCATTACAACGTTAAAGCATGGATTGGATATAATGTACACAGTGAATACCAGCTGATTTGTCAAAATTACATTTGTTAAAACAAACAAATAAAATATATGTAGGCTAATATTTGTAGTACAGTAAAAAAGGTCAGTAGGGAAAACGACCTTGATCAGAATAAACTTTTCACTAGCCGCAAGGTCAAAACTGGCTATATCGTAAAAATGTATGTATTTTCATTTTTGCTCTTCATGTTAAGGTTAGGGTTATAGGTATAAGAATAGCAGTGTGGTTAGGTTTAAAATCAAAATGTAAGAAGAGAAACTGTAGAAACGGGCGGGTTTATGACTTTGTTGCTGTGGAAGCTAGTGATGACCAATAAACTTTGAGAGAAACCTAACTCAACAGGGGGAGATCTATTTCTGTCCAATCAGAATGTGAAGGGGGGATTTGGCTTTGTGTGTCAATCCCCTCACACTAATTGTTACCGCCACAGTAATGATAGAAGTTGTAGTAGTAAATGTCGATGTACTTCGTAATCGTGCAAATTAAAATGTCAGCTAAAATTTAACTAAACATTGATCAAATTACCTAAAATAACAATGTGATATTATAAGAAAAAACAATAAATGTATGCACAGGTCAATCTGTCCCACACACATGTAGACACTTTACTAGAAACACTCAAGTCTCCTCAACAAAGCAATAGAATACGCAGAGTTCAACAAACTTGGTTTTAGGTTTAGAATTTCCCCCATGATAGCACAAGACCACTAGTCTGGGTACCAGTCTGGTTAGCTAACATACCACTCCTTGTATTCTGTGCCATTGCCAAACAATAACGTTATTTCCAACAACAAATCAGCAACTCGTCACAAAATCCAGCTGCATATTAAACGCTGAGATTGAAGAAAGGCCAGTCTCTGTGGCCCATAGCACAAGGAGTGGAACGTTAGCTAAACAGACTGGTACCCAGACTACAGGACCACAACATTCTAGTCAGAACGCAGATTAGAATGTTACGGCCATTGAACATTTGGTGCCAACACGTAAACATAGACGGTCGTTTGCTGCAGGCACTCTGTATATCTACAGCTCTTTAATCTATACACAAGTGTTTCTCCAGGCAGTGTTTCTGAGTGAAACACTTGCCACACAGCTCACAGCCAAAGGGCTTCTCCCCAGTGTGAACCCTCTTGTGAGTTTTAAGGTTACAGAGGTAGGCAAAGCTCTTGCCGCAGTAGTTGCAGATGAACGGACGCTCCCCCGTGTGAGTGAACTGGTGGGTCTTAAGAGTTTGTTTCGTACCGAAAGCCTTCCCGCATATCTCGCAGCCAAAAGCCCTGCTGTGACTGGTGGAGTGTGCGATGAGAGCTTTCTGATTGTGAAACGTCTTGCCGCACGTCTCGCAGTCCAACCTTGAACCGAAGCCGTGAGCTGCCACCATGTGATTCTTCAGGCTCTGGGTGTGGCAGAACGCCTTTCCACACTCCCCGCACTCGTGATTCCCCTCCCCTCCCCTGTGACAGATTTGGTGCTTCTTGAGGTTGTTAATCTGGGAGAAACCCTTGCCGCACTGCTTGCAGACGAACGGCCTCTCCCTCGTGTGAACCCGCTCGTGGATTATCACCTGGCTACGGTAGTTGAAGCGTTTGTTGCAGTATGAACAGGCGTGCATTTCCCTGCCCGTGAGGTGGTCGACCATCTTGTTTTCTGCGACACTGGGGGTGAAGCTGACGGTGTCGCTCTCTGACCCCGGCTCAGACTTGACCCACATCTCCAGCTCTTCGCTGAAGTCTTGGCTGGTGTCTTCTTCCTCGGGCTCTGCTGTGGAGCTGTGGTACGCCTCTGACTGGCTCTCGTCCATGGCCTGGAAATCATCTTTTAGGGACAGGCCACCTGCAGAAACAGTGAGAGTCAAGTGACGGTTTTTGAGCATTTGTTGACAATGACAACGTAGTTTAGTGGGAAGTATCAGAACAACATGCGTTTTAACATTCAAGTTAGTTTTCATTTAAAGTCGGTTTTAACATAAGATAAGATAGATAAGCTAACTTCTGGTTTATCCTGTTGGGAAATGTTGGTTGCGGCTCTAGCATACATACATGCACATATTCAAATAGAGAAGGGCCAGTAAACACAGGTAGAAAAAGTGCAGTTCACACAACAGAACACTGTCAACATGATCACAGTGTTAGTAGTATTGTCAGATATAACTACCATTTCCTTCTCCACCGATAATGATGTGCTCTGCTTCCTCCGGGTGACTAGCCTCCACAACCTCCTCTGGCCTGTCCTCACCTTTAGGGTCAGGTTGTAAAATGACCTGTTTCACGTCTGGACACTGCAACAAATAGTAGGTTAAATGTTTAAACTATCATTATACCACTTCTGTAACATACAAGCCATTGCACTCCAAAGCTAAAGTTGTATGTGGACACAAACTGAACAACATGGGTGAGTGACTGCCACTGACCGACAGGAACTTCGTATTTTAGATCAATACTTGTCTCTCTGGCACACTGGGTTTCTAATGTGATATGAAAACATGGACCGCTACACTCGCTATTCATTGGTTGTCAATATGCCGTTAAAGATTTTTTTTTTTAAAGTGGGCAATTTGGTAAAACAAGAACATAATGAGAGGTGTTTTTCCATCCTAGTCTTATAATTAATTTATACAATACACCATCCATATAGCTAGGCCAACATTGACATGCAGCAGTTCAGGGACCAGACACCATAAATATGAGTGTCAACCAACTTCTTCCTTCACTGTTCTGCGCTGCGGTGCACTGGTTTCTCCCAATTCGATGGCAGCATCCACTCCATAGTGCCTCTCACTCACAACCAACTGCTTGTCCGGAAACCAGTGGTCCCCACGCCTTTATTATTCTCTGCACACAACAATAAAATGGTGATGTTTGCTACTTATAGTGACTTTCAACATGCATGATGACACAGAGCTAGCTACAGTCGCTACAAGAGAACATCGTCACACTGAACTTACGGATCTCGTCGCAAAGCTGAACTTCTAAAGATATATCAACAGAAGAGGTGCCCTGCTTTGGTCTCTCGGTCCCGAGCTCGATTTGCATACAGTACAATGCCTTCCGAAGAGCGTCGTTCTCTCCCTGTTGTCGGGATATCTCCGAGAATAGAAGGGCAGAACTGTAATCGACCAGTTTTGTAATCTCTGCAACGGCAGACGTCGTCAGCGTCTCCATAATTGAAGAAAGTTGTGCCTGGAAAGACCCGTTTGGACACATGTCGACAGTTCTGACGAGCGCTCAATACACGGAAATCTCACGATTGCTGAATGGTCGACGTTGATCAACATCCGGTAGAGAAGACTAAGACTACATACAAACATGTACCTTTTGCCCAAAGATTTCTCCATGTCCCTTCGATAGCTCAGTTGGTAGAGCGGAGGACTGTAGAACGCAAAATGCTGAAATCCTTAGGTCGCTGGTTCAAATCCGGCTCGAAGGAGGAATCTTTTTCATCAATGCGCCCCCAAAATATTTTTACCTGTTGTTCGCACATCCCCCTATAGAGAATTATATGTGCATTTCCAGTTTCTTAAAGAATAGTCAAGGTGTACGAATCCAATCATACAGAATAATTCAAAACACTTCAAGTTTATCCACAGTTCTCTAAAATCCATAACTCAGTTGCTAGAGCGGAAGACTGTAGAACACTAAATGCTGAAATCCGGATCGAAAAAGAAACCTTTTCCTACCGCATAAATGCGCCTATTGTTCGCACATTCCCCGATAGAGAACAAACGTGCATTTCCAGTTTCCTAATTAAAAAATAATCCAAGCTAACTCACAAATGAGGAAAAATGAAGTCAGTTGGTAGAGCGGAGGACTGCAGAACAGCGAATGCTTATATCCTTAGATCGCTGTTTCAAATCCGTGTCGAAGGAGGATATTTTTGTATTCATGTCATAAATGTAGCATTAGCCATGGATTTATTCAAAAGTACACAATGACTTATAATATATTTTTATAGTGGTATTGATAGATTTGCAATGTAAAATGGTATGTATGTGTAATAACCGATTAAATTAATTGTGACAGGTTGCACAAGTTTAAAAAAAGGAAAATTATTAAGTCTCTGACCGGCAATCGAACCCGGGCCGCGGCGGTGAGAGCGCCGAATCCTAACCACTAGACCACCAGGGAAGAATAATACAGTTCAAATCGGTTCTCAGTGTGAGCTGGTACATATGTGCGACAACCTACTAAATTCATAGTGACAGGTTGCACAAGTAAACAAGGAGCATAGACTATTTCCCTGACCGGGAATCAAACCTGGGCCGCAGTGGTGAGAGCGCCAAATCCTAACCACTAGACCACCAGGGAAGGATAATACAGTGCAAATCGGTTTTTTAGTGTGAGCTGGTACATATGTGCGATAACCTTCTATATTCATTGTGACAGGTTGTACAAGTAAACATGTAGCAAAAGAGTAGTTCCCTGACCGGGAATCAAACCCAGGCCGCGGCGGTGAGAGCGCCGAATCCTAACCACTAGACCACCAGGGAAGGGTACTACAGTGCAAATCGGTAGTCAAACCACCAGGGAAGGGTACTACAGTGGAAATCAGGAGTCGAACACGGGCCGCGGCGGAGAGAGCGCCGAATCCTAACCACTAGACCATCAGGGAAGGGTACTACAGTGCAAATCGGGAGTCGAACCACCAGGGAAGGGTACTACAGTGGAAATCAGGAGTCGAACCCGGGCCGCGGCGGTGAGAGCGCCGAATCCTAACCACTAGACCACCAGGGAAGGGTACTATAGTGCAAATCGGTTCTCAGTGTGAGCTGGTACATATGTGCGATAACCTTCTATATTCATTGTGACAGATTGTACAAGTAAACATGTAGCAAAAGAGAAGTTCCCTGACCGAGAACCAAACCCGGGCCGCGGCGGTGAGAGCGCAGAATCCTAACCACTAGACCACCAGGGAAGGGTACTACAGTGCAATTCGTTTCCCAGTTTGAAATGGTACATATAGTTGAAGTCGTAAGTTTCCATCCACTTAGGCTGGAGTCATTAAAACCTGTTTGTCAACCCCTCCCCACATTTCTTGCTAACAAACGAGCGTTTTGGCAGACGGTTAGGACATCTACTTTGTGCATGACACAAGTCATTTTTCCAACAATTGTTTACATTGGGATTATTTCACTTATTATTCACTGTATCACAAATTCAGTGGGCCAGAAGTTTACATACAATAAGTTGGCTGTGCCTTTAAACAGTTTGTAAAATTCCCGAAAATGATGTCATGGCTTTAGAAGCTTCTGATAGGCTAATTGACATCCTTTGAGTCAATTGGAGGTGTACCTGTAGATGTATTTCAAGGCCTACCTTCAAACTCAGTGCCTCTTTGCTTGACTCCATGGGAAAAGCAAAGGAAATCAGGCAAGACCTCAGAAAAAAAATGTAGACCTCCACAAGTCTGGTTCCTCCTTGGGAGCAATTTCCAAACGCCTGAAGGTACCTCGCTCATCTGTAGAAACAATAGTACGCAAGTATAAACAGCATGGTATGACGCAGGCGTCATACCGCTCAGGAAGGAGACGCGTTCTCTCTCCTAGAGATGAACGTACTTTGGGTCGAAAAGTGCAAATCCATCCCAGAACAACAGCAAAGGACCTTGTGAAGATGCTGGAGGAAACAAGTACAAAATGGTCTATATCCACAGGCAAACGAGTCCTATATCGACATACCCCGAGAGGCCGCTCAGCAAGGAAGAAGCTACTGCTCCAAAACCGCCATAAAAAAGCCATACTACAGTTTGGGGACAAAGATCCTAGTTTTTGGAGAAATGTCCTCTGGTCTGATGAAACAAAAATCAAACTGTTTGGCCATAATGACCATTGTTATGTTTGGAGGGAAAAGGGGGAGGCTTTCAAGCCGAAGAACACCATCATGTTGTGGGGGTGCTTTGCTGCAGGAGGGTCTGGTGCACCACTAGAACACCTGGGAAGGACACTGCAGGGCAAATTGGTTTGCAATTTGAAGTGGTACATATGTGCGACAACCTACTAAATTCATAGTGACAGGTTGCACAAGTAAACAAGGAGCATAGACTATTTCCCTGACCAGGAATCGAACCCGGGCCGCGGCGGTGAGAGCACCAAATCCTAACCACTAGACCACCAGGGAAGGATAATACAGTGCAAATCGGTTCCAAGTGTGAGCTGGTACATATGTGCGATAACCTATATTCATTGTGACAGGTTGTACAAGTAAACATGTAGCAAAAGAGTAGTTCCCTGACCGGGAATCGAACCCGGGCCGCGGCGGTGAGAGCGCCGAATCCTAACCACTAGACCACCAGGGAAGGACAATACAGTGCAAATCGGTTCTCAGTGTGAGCTGGTACATATGTGCGATAACCTTCTATATTCATTGTGACAGGTTGTACAAGTAAACATGTAGCAAAAGAGTAGTTCCCTGACCGGGAATCAAACCCGGGACGGGGCAGTGAGAGCGCCGAATCTTAACCACTAGAACACCAGGGAAGGGTACAACAGTGCAAATCGGTTCCCAGTGGGAAGCTGGTACATATGTGGATAACCTTCTATATTCATTGTGACAGGTTGCACACGTAAACATGTAGCAAAAGAGCAGTTCCCTGACCGGGAATCGAATCCTAACCACTAGACCACCAGGGAAGGGTACTACAGTGCAAATCGGTTCCCAGTGTGAGCTGGTACATATGTGCAATAACCTTCTATATTCATTGTGACAGGTTGCACAAGTAAACATGTAGCAAAAGAGTAGCTCCCTGACCGGGAATCGAAACCCGGGCTGCGGGCAGAATCCTAACCACTAGACCATCAGGGAAGGGTACTACAGTGCAATTCGTTTCCCAGTTTGAAATGGTACATATAGTTGAAGTCGTAAGTTTCCATCCACTTAGGCTGGAGTCATTAAAACCTGTTTGTCAACCCCTCCCCACATTTCTTCCTAACAAACGATCGTTTTGGCAGACGGTTAGGACATCTTCTTTGTGCATGACACAAGTCATTTTTCCAACAATTGTTGACATTGGGATTATTTCACTTATAATTCACTGTATCACAAATTCAGTGGGCCAGAAGTTTACATACAATGAGTTGGCTGTGCCTTTAAACAGTTTGTAAAATTCCCGAAAACGATGTCATGGCTTTAGAAGCTTCTGATAGGCTAATTGACATCCTTTGAGTCAATTGGAGGTGTACCTGTAGATGTATTTCAAGGCCTACCTTCAAACTCAGTGCCTCTTTGCTTGACTCCATGGGAAAAGCAAAGGAAATCAGGCAAGACCTCAGAAAAAAAATGTAGACCTCCACAAGTCTGGTTCCTCCTTGGGAGCAATTTCCAAACGCCTGAAGGTACCTCGCTCATCTGTAGAAACAATAGTACGCAAGTATAAACAGCATGGTATGACGCAGGCGTCATACCGCTCAGGAAGGAGACGCGTTCTCTCTCCTAGAGATGAACGTACTTTGGGTCGAAAAGTGCAAATCCATCCCAGAACAACAGCAAAGGACCTTGTGAAGATGCTGGAGGAAACAAGTACAAAATGGTCTATATCCACAGGCAAACGAGTCCTATATCGACATACCCCGAGAGGCCGCTCAGCAAGGAAGAAGCTACTGCTCCAAAACCGCCATAAAAAAGCCATACTACAGTTTGGGGACAAAGATCCTAGTTTTTGGAGAAATGTCCTCTGGTCTGATGAAACAAAAATCAAACTGTTTGGCCATAATGACCATTGTTATGTTTGGAGGGAAAAGGGGGAGGCTTTCAAGCCGAAGAACACCATCATGTTGTGGGGGTGCTTTGCTGCAGGAGGGTCTGGTGCACCACTAGAACACCTGGGAAGGACACTGCAGGGCAAATTGGTTTGCAATTTGAAGTGGTACATATGTGCGACAACCTACTAAATTCATAGTGACAGGTTGCACAAGTAAACAAGGAGCATAGACTATTTCCCTGACCAGGAATCGAACCCGGGCCGCGGCGGTGAGAGCGCCGAATCCTAACCACTAGACCACCAGGGAAGAATAATACAGTTCAAATCGGTTCTCAGTGTGAGCTGGTACATATGTGCGACAACCTACTAAATTCATTGTGACAGGTTGTACAAGTAAACATGTAGCAAAGAGTAGTTCCCTGACCGGGAATCGAACCCGGGCCGCAGTGGTGAGAGCGCCAAATCCTAACCACTAGACCACCAGGGAAGGACAATACAGTGCAAATCGGTTCCAGTGTGAGCTGGTACATATGTGCGATAACCTTCTATATTCATTGTGACAGGTTGTACAAGTAAACATGTAGCAAAAGAGTAGTTCCCTGACCGGGAATCAAACCCGGGCCGCAGCGGTGAGAGCGCCGAATCCTAACCACTAGACCACCAGGGAAGGGTACAACAGTGCAAATCAGTGCAAATCAGTCGAACGGGACAGGTCGTGCAAACTGGGAGTCGAAATCGAATCCTAACCACTAGACCACCAGGAAGGGTACTACAGTGGAAATCGGTTCCCAGTGTGAGCTGGTACATATGTGCAATAACCTTCTATATTCATTGTGACAGGTTGCACAAGTAAACATGTAGCAAAAGAGTGACCGAGCCGGGCTGCGAATCCTAACCACTAGACCACCAGGGAAGGGTACTACAGTGCAATTCGTTTCCCAGTTTGAAATGGTACATATAGTTGAAGTCGTAAGTTTCCATCCACTTAGGCTGGAGTCATTAAAACCTGTTTGTCAACCCCTCCCCACATTTCTTGCTAACAAACGATCGTTTTGGCAGACGGTTAGGACATCTACTTTGTGCATGACACAAGTCATTTTTCCAACAATTGTTTACATTGGGATTATTTCACTTATAATTCACTGTATCACAAATTCAGTGGGCCAGAAGTTTACATACAATAAGTTGGCTGTGCCTTTAAACAGTTTGTAAAATTCCCGAAAATGATGTCATGGCTTTAGAAGCTTCTGATAGGCTAATTGACATCCTTTGAGTCAATTGGAGGTGTACCTGTAGATGTATTTCAAGGCCTACCTTCAAACTCAGTGCCTCTTTGCTTGACTCCATGGGAAAAGCAAAGGAAATCAGCAAGACCTCAGAAAAAAATGTAGACCTCCACAAGTCTGGTTCCTCCTTGGGAGCAATTTCCAAACGCCTGAAGGTACCTCGCTCATCTGTAGAAACAATAGTACGCAAGTATAAACACCATGGTATGACGCAGGCGTCATACCGCTCAGGAAGGAGACGCGTTCTCTCTCCTAGAGATGAACGTACTTTGGGTCGAAAAGTGCAAATCCATCCCAGAACAACAGCAAAGGACCTTGTGAAGATGCTGGAGGAAACAGGTACAAAATGGTCTATATCCACAGGCAAACGAGTCCTATATCGACATACCAGTTTGGGGACAAAGATCCTAGTTTTTGGAGAAATGCCAAAAATCAAACTGTTTGGCTCAGAACACCATCATGTTGTGGGGGTGCTTTGCTGCAGGAGGGTCTGGTGCACAACTAGAACACCTGGGAAGGACACTGCAGTGCAAATCGGTTCCCAGTGTGAGCTGGTACATATGTGCGATAACCTTCTATATTCATTGTGACAGGTTGCACAAGTAAACATGTAGCAAAAGCGTAGTTCCCTGAACGGGAATCAAACCCGGGCCGCGGCGGTGAGAGCGCCGAATCCTAACCACTAGACCACCAGGGAAGGGTACTACAGTGCAAATCGGTTCCCAGTGTGAGCTGGTACATATGTGCGATAACCTTCTATATTCATTGTGACAGGTTGCACAAGTAAACATGTAGCAAAAGATTAGTTCCCTGAACGGGAATCGAACCCGGGCAGCGGCTGTGAGAGCGCCAAATCCTAAGCACTAGACCACCAGGGAAGGGTACAACATTTCAAATCGGTTCCCTGTGTGAGCTGGTACATATGTGCGATAACCTTCTATATTCATTGTGACAGGTTGTACAAGTAAACATGTAGCAAAAGAGTAGTTCCCTGACCGGGAATCAAACCCTGGCCGCGGCGGTGGGAGCGCCGAATCCTAACCACTAGACCACCAGGGAAGGGTACTACAGTGCAATTCGTTTCCCAGTTTGAAATGGTACATATAGTTGAAGTCGTAAGTTTCCATCCACTTAGGCTGGAGTCATTAAAACCTGTTTGTCAACCCCTCCCCACATTTCTTGCTAACAAACGAGCGTTTTGGCAGACGGTTAGGACATCTACTTTGTGCATGACACAAGTCATTTTTCCAACAATTGTTTACATTGGGATTATTTCACTTATTATTCACTGTATCACAAATTCAGTGGGCCAGAAGTTTACATACAATAAGTTGGCTGTGCCTTTAAACAGTTTGTAAAATTCCCGAAAATGATGTCATGGCTTTAGAAGCTTCTGATAGGCTAATTGACATCCTTTGAGTCAATTGGAGGTGTACCTGTAGATGTATTTCAAGGCCTACCTTCAAACTCAGTGCCTCTTTGCTTGACTCCATGGGAAAAGCAAAGGAAATCAGGCAAGACCTCAGAAAAAAAATGTAGACCTCCACAAGTCTGGTTCCTCCTTGGGAGCAATTTCCAAACGCCTGAAGGTACCTCGCTCATCTGTAGAAACAATAGTACGCAAGTATAAACAGCATGGTATGACGCAGGCGTCATACCGCTCAGGAAGGAGACGCGTTCTCTCTCCTAGAGATGAACGTACTTTGGGTCGAAAAGTGCAAATCCATCCCAGAACAACAGCAAAGGACCTTGTGAAGATGCTGGAGGAAACAAGTACAAAATGGTCTATATCCACAGGCAAACGAGTCCTATATCGACATACCCCGAGAGGCCGCTCAGCAAGGAAGAAGCTACTGCTCCAAAACCGCCATAAAAAAGCCATACTACAGTTTGGGGACAAAGATCCTAGTTTTTGGAGAAATGTCCTCTGGTCTGATGAAACAAAAATCAAACTGTTTGGCCATAATGACCATTGTTATGTTTGGAGGGAAAAGGGGGAGGCTTTCAAGCCGAAGAACACCATCATGTTGTGGGGGTGCTTTGCTGCAGGAGGGTCTGGTGCACCACTAGAACACCTGGGAAGGACACTGCAGGGCAAATTGGTTTGCAATTTGAAGTGGTACATATGTGCGACAACCTACTAAATTCATAGTGACAGGTTGCACAAGTAAACAAGGAGCATAGACTATTTCCCTGACCAGGAATCGAACCCGGGCCGCGAGAGCACCAAATCCTAACCACTAGACCACCAGGGAAGGATAATACAGTGCAAATCGGTTCCAAGTGTGAGCTGGTACATATGTGCGATAACCTATATTCATTGTGACAGGTTGTACAAGTAAACATGTTGCAAAAGAGTAGTTCCCTGACCGGGAATCGAACCCGGGCCGCGGCGGTGAGAGCGCCGAATCCTAACCACTAGACCACCAGGGAAGGACAATACAGTGCAAATCGGTTCTCAGTGTGAGCTGGTACATATGTGCGATAACCTTCTATATTCATTGTGACAGGTTGTACAAGTAAACATGTAGCAAAAGAGTAGTTCCCTGACCGGGAATCAAACCCGGGACGGGGCAGTGAGAGCGCCGAATCTTAACCACTAGAACACCAGGGAAGGGTACAACAGTGCAAATCGGTTCCCAGTGTAAGCTGGTACATATGTGCGATAACCTTCTATATTCATTGTGACAGGTTGCACACGTAAACATGTAGCAAAAGAGCAGTTCCCTGACCGGGAATCGAATCCTAACCACTAGACCACCAGGGAAGGGTACTACAGTGCAAATCGGTTCCCAGTGTGAGCTGGTACATATGTGCAATAACCTTCTATATTCATTGTGACAGGTTGCACAAGTAAACATGTAGCAAAAGAGTAGCTCGCTGACCGGGAATCGAAACCGGGCTGCGGGCCGAATCCTAACCACTAGACCATCAGGGAAGGGTACTACAGTGCAATTCGTTTCCCAGTTTGAAATTGTACATATAGTTGAAGTCGTAAGTTTCCATCCACTTAGGCTGGAGTCATTAAAACCTGTTTGTCAACCCCTCCCCACATTTCTTCCTAACAAACGATCGTTTTGGCAGACGGTTAGGACATCTTCTTTGTGCATGACACAAGTCATTTTTCCAACAATTGTTGACATTGGGATTATTTCACTTATAATTCACTGTATCACAAATTCAGTGGGCCAGAAGTTTACATACAATGAGTTGGCTGTGCCTTTAAACAGTTTGTAAAATTCCCGAAAACGATGTCATGGCTTTAGAAGCTTCTGATAGGCTAATTGACATCCTTTGAGTCAATTGGAGGTGTACCTGTAGATGTATTTCAAGGCCTACCTTCAAACTCAGTGCCTCTTTGCTTGACTCCATGGGAAAAGCAAAGGAAATCAGCCAAGACCTCAGAAAAAAATGTAGATCTCCACAAGTCTGGTTCCTCCTTGGGAGCAATTTCCAAACGCCTGAAGGTACCTCGCTCATCTGTAGAAACAATAGTACGCAAGTATAAACACCATGGGACCACGCAGGCGTCATACTGCTCAGGAAGGAGACGCGTTCTCTCTCCTAGAGATGAACGTACTTTGGGTCGAAAAGTGCAAATCCATCCCAGAACAACAGCAAAGGACCTTGTGAAGATGCTGGAGGAAACAGGTACAAAATGGTCTATATCCACAGGCAAACGAGTCCTATATCGACATACCCCGAGAGCCCGCTCAGAACACCATCATGTTGTGGGGGTGCTTTGCTGCAGGAGGGTCTGGTGCACAACTAGAACACCTGGGAAGGACACTGCAGTGCAAATGGGTTCCCAGGTTGGTACATATGTGCGATAACCTTCTATATTCATTGTGACAGGTTGCCCAGTGTGAGCTGGTACATATGTGCAAATCGATAACCTTCTATATTCATTGTGACAGGTTGCACAAGTAAACATGTAGCAAAAGATTAGTTCCCTGAACGGGAATCAAACCCGGGCAGCGGCTGTGAGAGCGCCGAATCCTAACCACTAGACCACCAGGGAAGGGTACTACAGTTCAAATCGGTTCCCAGTGTGAGCTGGTACATATGTGCGATAACCTTCTATATTCATTGTGACAGGTTGTACAAGTAAACATGTAGCAAAAGAGTAGTTCCCTGACCGGGAATCAAACCCTGGCCGCGGCGGTGGGAGCGCCGAATCCTAACCACTAGACCACCAGGGAAGGGTACTACAGTGCAATTCGTTTCCCAGTTTGAAATGGTACATATTGTTGAAGTCGTAAGTTTCCATCCACTTAGGCTGGAGTCATTAAAACCTGTTTGTCAACCCCTCCCCACATTTCTTGCTAACAAACGATCGTTTAGGCAGACGGTTAGGACATCTACTTTGTGCATGACACAAGTCATTTTTCCAACAATTGTTTACATTGGGATTATTTCACTTATAATTCACTGTATCACAAATTCAGTGGGCCAGAAGTTTACATACAATAAGTTGGCTGTGCCTTTAAACAGTTTGTAAAATTCCCGAAAATGATGTCATGGCTTTAGAAGCTTCTGATAGGCTAATTGACATCCTTTGAGTCAATTGGAGGTGTACCTGTAGATGTATTTCAAGGCCTACCTTCAAACTTAGTGCCTCTTTGCTTGACTCCATGGGAAAAGCAAAGGAAATCAGCCAAGACCTCAGAAAAAAATGTAGACCTCCACAAGTCTGGTTCCTCCTTGGGAGCAATTTCCAAACGCCTGAAGGTACCTCGCTCATCTGTAGAAACAATAGTACGCAAGTATAAACACCATGGGACCACGCAGGCGTCATACCGCTCAGGAAGGAGCGGTAGATGAACGTACTTTGGGTCAAAAAGTGCAAATCCATCCCAGAACAACAGCAAAGGACCTTGTGAAGATGCTGGAGGAAACAGGTACAAAATGGTCTATATCCACAGGCAAACGAGTCCTATATCGACATACCCCGAGAGGCCGCTCAGAACACCATCATGTTGTGGGGGTGCTTTGCTGCAGGAGTGTCTGGTGCACCACTAGAACACCTGGGAAGGACACTGCAGTGCAAATCGGTTCCCAGTGTGAGCTGGTACATATGTGCGATAACCTTCTATATTCATTGTGACAGGTTGCACAAGTAAACATGTAGCAAAAGATTAGTTCCCTGAACGGGAATCGAAACCGGGACGTGGCGGTGACAGCGCCGAATCCTAAGCACTAGACCACCAGGGAAGGGTACAACATTGCAAATCGGTTCCCAGTGTGAGCTGGTACATATGTGCGATAACCTTCTATATTCATTGTGACAGGTTGCACACGTAAACATGTAGCAAAAGAGCAGTTCACTGACCGGGAATCGTATCCTAACCACTAGACCACCAGGGAAGGATACTACAGTGCAATTCGTTTCCCAGTTTGAAATGGTACATATAGTTGAAGTCGTAAGTTTCCATCCACTTAGGCTGGAGTCATTAAAACCTGTTTGTCAACCCCTCCCCACATTTCTTGCTAACAAACGATAGTTTTGGCAGTCGGTTAGGACATCTACTTTGTGCATGACACAAGTCATTTTTCCAACAATTGTTTACAGAGGGATTATTTCACTTATAATTCACTGTATCACAAATTCAGTGGGCCAGAAGTTTACATACACAAAGTTGGCTGTGCCTTTAAACAGTTTGTAAAATTCCCGAAAATGATGTCTTGGCTTTAGAAGCTTCTGATAGGCTAATTGACATCCTTTGAGTCAATTGGAGGTGTACCTGTAGATGTATTTCAAGGCCTACCTTCAAACTCAGTGCCTCTTTGCTTGACTCCATGTGAAAAGCAAAGGAAATCAGCCAAGACTATCAGAAAAAAAATGTAGACCTCCACAAGTCTGGTTCCTCCTTGGGAGCAATTTCCAAACGCCTGAAGGTACCTCGCTCATCTGTAGAAACAATAGTACGCAAGTATAAACACCATGGGACCACGCAGGCGTCATACCGCTCAGGAAGGAGACGCGTTCTCTCTCCTAGAGATGAACGTACTTTGGGTCGAAAAGTGCAAATCCATCCCAGAACAACAGCAAAGGACCTTGTGAAGATGCTGGAGGAAACAGGTACAAAATGGTCTATATCCACAGGCAAACGAGTCCTATATCGACATACCCCGAGAGGCCGCTCAGCAAGGAAGAAGCTACTGCTCCAAAACCGCCATAAAAAAGCCATACTACAGTTTGGGGACAAAGATCCTAGTTTTTGGAGAAATGTCCTCTGGTCTGATGAAACAAAAATCGAACTGTTTGGCCATAATGACCATTGTTATGTTTGGAGGGAAAAGGGGGAGGATTTCAAGCCGAAGAACACCATAATGTTGTGGGGGTGCTTTGCTGGAGGAGGGTCTGGTGCACCACTAGAACACCTGGGAAGGACACTGCAGGGCAAATCGGTTTGCAATTTGAAGTGGTACATATGTGCGACAACCTACTAAATTCATAGTGACAGGTTGCACAAGTAAACAATGAGCACAGACTATTTCCCTGACCTGGAATCGAACCCGGGCCGCGGCGGTGAGAGCGCTGAATCCTAACCACTAGACCACCAGGGAAGGATAATACAGTGCAAATCGGTTCTCAGTGTGAGCTGGTACATATGTGCGATAACCTTCTATATTCATTGTGACAGGTTGTACAAGTAAACATGTAGCAAAAGAGTAGTTCCCTGACCGGGAATCGAACCCGGGCCGCGGCGGTGAGAGCACCGAATCCTAACCACTAGACGACCAGGGAAGGGTACTACAGTGCAATTCGTTTCCCAGTTTGAAATGGTACATATAGTTGAAGTCGTAAGTTTCCATCCACTTAGGCTGGAGTCATTAAAACCTGTTTGTCAACCCCTCCCCACATTTCTTGCGAACAAACGATCGTTTTGGCAGACGGTTAGGACATCTACTTTGTGCATGACACAAGTCATTTTTCCAACAATTGTTTACATCGGGATTATTTCACTTATAATTCACTGTATCACAAATTCAGTGGGCCAGAAGTTTACATACAATAAGTTGGCTGTGCCTTTAAACAGTTTGTAAAATTCCCGAAAATGATGTCATGGCTTTAGAAGCTTCTGATAGGCTAATTGACATCCTTTGAGTCAATTGGAGGTGTACCTGTAGATGTATTTCAAGACCTACCTTCAAACTCAGTGCCTCTTTGCTTGACTCCATGGGAAAAGCAAAGGAAATCAGGCAAGACCTCAGAAGAAAAATGTAGACCTCCACAAATCTGGTTCCTCCTTGGGAGCAATTTCCAAACGCCTGAAGGTACCTCGCTCATCTGTAGAAACAATAGTACGCAAGTATAAACACCATGGTATGACGCAGGCGTCATACCGCTCAGGAAGGAGACGCGTTCTCTCTCCTAGAGATGAACGTACTTTGGGTCGAAAAGTGCAAATCCATCCCAGAACAACAGCAAAAGGACCTTGTGAAGATGCTGGAGGAAACAGGTACAAAATGGTCTATATCCACAGGCAAACGAGTCCTATATCGACATACCCCGAGAGGCCGCTCAGCAAGGAAGAAGCTACTGCTCCAAAACCGCCATAAAAAAAGCCATACTACAGTTTGGGGACAAAGATCCTAGTTTTTGGAGAAATGTCCTCTGGTCTGATGAAACAAAAATCGAACTGTTTGGCCATAATGACCATTGTTATGTTTGGAGGGAAATGGGTGAGGCTTTCAAGCCGACGAACACCATCATGTTGTGGGGGTGCTTTGCTGTAGGAGGGTCTGGTGCACCACTAGAACACCTGGGAAGGACACTGCAGGGCAAATCGGTTTGCAATTTGAAGTGGTACATATGTGCAACAGCCTACTAAATTCATAGTGACAGGTTGCAAAAGTAAACAATGAGCATAGACTATTTCCCTGACCGGGAATCGAACCCAGGCCGCGGCAGTGAGAGCGCCGAATCCTAACCACTAGACCACCAGGGAAGGGTACTACAGTTCAAATCGGTTCTCAGTGTGAGCTGGTACATATGTGCGATAACCTTCTATATTCATTGTGACAGGTTGTACAAGTAAACATGTAGCAAAAGAGTAGTTCCCTGACCGGGAATCAAACCCTGGCTGCGGCGGTGGGAGCGCCGAATCCTAACCACTAGACCACCAGGGAAGGGTACTACAGTGCAATTCGTTTCCCAGTTTGAAATGGTACATATAGTTGAAGTCGTAAGTTTCCATCTACTTAGGCTGGAGTCATTAAAACCTGTTTGTCAACCCCTCCCCACATTTCTTGCTAACAAACGATAGTTTTGGCAGTCGGTTAGGACATCTACTTTGTGCATGACACAAGTCATTTTTCCAACAATTGTTTACAGAGGGATTATTTCACTTGTAATTCACTGTATCACAAATTCAGTGGGCCAGAAGTTTACATACAATAAGTTGGCTGTGCCTTTATACAGTTTGTAAAATTCCCGAAAATGATGTCATGGCTTTAGAAGCTTCTGATAGGCTAATTGAAATCCTTTGAGTCAATTGGAGGTGTACCTGTAGATGTATTTCAAGGCCTACCTTCAAACTTAGTGCCTCTTTGCTTGACTCCATGGGAAAAGCAAAGGAAATCAGCCAAGACCTCAGAAAAAAAATGTAGACCTCCACAAGTCTGGTTCCTCCTTGGGAGCAATTTCCAAACGCCTGAAGGTACCTCGCTCATCTGTAGAAACAATAGTACGCAAGTATAAACACCATGGGACCACGCAGGCGTCATACCGCTCAGGAAGGAGCGGTAGATGAACGTACTTTGGGTCAAAAAGTGCAAATCCATCCCAGAACAACAGCAAAGGACCTTGTGAAGATGCTGGAGGAAACAGGTACAAAATGGTCTATATCCACAGGCAAACGAGTCCTATATCGACATACCCCGAGAGGCCGCTCAGCAAGGAAGAAGCTACTGCTCCAAAACCGCCATAAAAAAGCCATACTACAGTTTGGGGACAAAGATCCTAGTTTTTGGAGAAATGTCCTCTGGTCTGATGAAACAAAAATCAAACTGTTTGGCCATAATGACCATTGTTATGTTTGGAGGGAAAAGGGGGAGGCTTTCAAGCCGAAGAACACCATCATGTTGTGGGGGTGCTTTGCTGCAGGAGGGTCTGGTGCACCACTAGAACACCTGGGAAGGACACTGCAGTGCAAATCGGTTCCCATTGTGAGCTGGTACATATGTGCGATAACCTTCTATATTCATTGTGACAGGTTGCACAAGTAAACATGTAGCAAAAGATTAGTTCCCTGAATGGGAATCGAACCCGGGACGCGGCGGTGAGAGCGCCGAATCCTAACCACTAGACCACCAGAGAAAGGGTACAACATTGCAAATCGGTTCCCAGTGTGAGCTGGTACATATGTGCGATAACCTTCTATATTCATTGTGACAGGTTGCACACGTAAACATGTAGCAAAAGAGCAGTTCACTGACCGGGAATCGTATCCTAACCACTAGACCACCAGGGAAGGGTACTACAGTGCAAATCGGGAGTCGAACTGGGAGTCGAACCACCAGGGAAGGGTACTACAGTGGAAATCAGGAGTCGAACCCGGGCCGCGGCGCCGAATCCTAACCACTAGACCACCAGGGAAGGGTACTACAGCGCAATTCGTTTCCCAGTTTGAAATGGTACATATAGTTGAAGTTGTAAGTTTCCATCCACTTAGGCTGGAGTCATTAAAACCTGTTTGTCAACCCCTCCACACATTTCTTGCTAACAAACGATCGTTTTGGCAGACGGTTAGGACATCTACTTTGTGCATGACACAAGTCATTTTTCCAACAATTGTTTATATTGGGATTATTTCACTTATAATTCACTGTATCACAAATTCAGTGGGCCAGAAGTTTACATACAATAAGTTGGCTGTGCCTTTAAACAGTTTGTAAAATTCCCGAAAATGATGTCATGGCTTTAGAAGCTTCTGATAGGCTAATTGACATCCTTTGAGTCAATTGGAGGTGTACCTGTAGATGTATTTCAAGGCCTACCTTCAAACTCAGTGCCTCTTTTCTTGACTCCATGGGAAAAGCAAAGGAAATCAGGGAAGACCTCAGAAAAAAAATGTAGACCTCCACAAGTCTGGTTCCTCCTTGGGAGCAATTTCCAAACGCCTGAAGGTACCTCGCTCATCTGTAGAAACAATAGTACGCAAGTATAAACACCATGGGACCACGCAGGCGTCATACCGCTCAGGAAGGAGACGCGTTCTCTCTCCTAGAGATGAACGTACTTTGGGTCGAAAAGTGCAAATCCATCCCAGAACAACAGCAAAGGACCTTGTGAAGATGCTGGAGGAAACAGGTACAAAATGGTCTATATCCACAGGAAAACGAGTCCTATATCGACATACCCCGAGAGGCCGCTCAGCAAGGAAGAAGCTACTGCTCCAAAACCGCCATAAAAATGCCATACTACAGTTTGGAGACAAAGATCCTAGTTTTTGGAGAAATGTCCTCTGGTCTGATGAAACAAAAATCGAACTGTTTGGCCATAATGACCATTGTTATGTTTGGAGGGAAAAGCGGGAGGCTTTCAAGCCGAAGAACACCATCATGTTGTGGGGGTGCTTTGCTGCAGGAGAGTCTGGTGCACCACTAGAACACCTGGGAAGGACACTGCAGGGCAAATCGGTTTGCAATTTGAAGTGGTACATATGTGCGACAACCTACTAAATTCATAGTGACAGGTTGCACAAGTAAAAAATGAGCATAGACTATTTCCCTGACCGGGAATCAAACCCGGGCCGCGGCGGTGAGAGCGCCGAATCCTAACCACTAGACCACCAGGGAAGGGTACTACAGTGCAAATCGGTTCCAAGTGTGAGCTGGTACATATGTGCGATAACCTATATTCATTGTGACAGGTTGTACAAGTAAACATGTAGCAAAAGAGTAGTAGACCACTAGGGAAGGGTACTACAGTGCAAATCGGGAGTCGAACTGGGAGTCGAACCACCAGGGAAGGGTACTACAGTGGAAATCAGGAGTCGAACCCGGGCTGCGGCGTTGAGAGCGCAGAATCCTAAACACTAGACCACCAGGGAAGGGTACTACAGTGCAAATCAGGAGTCGAACTGGGAGTCGAACCACCAGGGAAGGGTACTACAGTGGAAATCAGGAGTCGAACCCGGGCCGCGGCGGTGAGAGGGCCGAATCCTAACCACTAGACCACCAGGGAAGGGTACTACAGTGCAAATCGGTTCCAAGTGTGAGCTGGTACATATGTGCGATAACCTATATTCATTGTGACAGGTTGTACAAGTAAACATGTAGCAAAAGAGTAATAGACCACTAGGGAAGGGTACTACAGTGCAAATCTGGAGTCGAACTGGGAGTCGAACCACCAGGGAAGGGTACTACAGTGGAAATCAGGAGTCAAACCCGGGCTGCGGCGTTGAGAGCGCAGAATCCTAAACACTAGACCACCAGGGAAGGGTACTACAGTGCAAATCAGGAGTCGAACTGGGAGTCGAACCACCAGGGAAGGGTACTACAGTGGAAATCAGGAGTCGAACCTGGGCCGCGGCAGTGAGAGCGCCAAATCCTAACCACTAGACCACCAGGGAAGGGTACTTCAGTGAAATTCGTTTCCCAGTTTGAAATGGTACATATAGTTGAAGTCGTATGTTTCCATCCACTTAGGCTGGAGTCATTAAAACCTGTTTGTCAACCCCTCCCCACATTTCTTGCTAACAAACGATCGTTTTGGCAGACGGTTAGGACATCTACTTTGTGCATGACACAAGTCATTTTTCCAACAATTGTTTACATTGGGATTATTTCACTTATAATTCACTGTATCACAAATTCAGTGGGCCAGAAGTTTACATACACTAAGTTGGCTGTGCCTTTAATCAGTTTGTAAAATTCCCGAAAATGATGTCATGGCTTTAGAAGCTTCTGATAGGATAATTGACATCCTTTGAGTTAATTGGAGGTGTACCTGTTGATGTATTCCAAGGCCTACATTCAAACTCAGTGCCTCTTTGCTTGACTCCATGGGAAAAGCAAAGGAAATCAGGGAAGACCTCAGAAAAAAATGTAGACCTCCACAAGTCTGGTTCCTCCTTGGGAGCAATTTCCAAACGCCTGAAGGTACCTCGCTCATCTGTAGAAACAATAGTACGCAAGTATAAACAGCATGGCGCTCAGGAAGGAGACGCGTTCTCTCTCCTAGAGATGAACGTACTTTGGGTTGAAAAGTGCAAATCCATCCCAGAACAACAGCAAAGGACCTTGTGAAGATGCTGGAGGAAACAGGTACAAAATGGTCTATATCCACAGGCAAACGAGTCCTATATCGACATACCCCGAGTGGCCGCTCAGCAAGGAAGAAGCTACTGCTCCAAAACCGCCATAAAAAAGCCATACTACAGTTTGGGGACAAAGATCCTAGTTTTTGGAGAAATGTCCTCTGGTCTGATGAAACAAAAATTGAACTGTTTGGCCATAATGACCATTGTTATGTTTGGAGGGAAAAGGGGGAGGCTTTCAAGCCGAAGAACACCATCATGTTGTGGGGGTGCTTTGCTGCAGGAGGGTCTGGTGCACCACTAGAACACCTGGGAAGGACACTGCAGTGCAAATCAGTTCCCAGTGTGAGCTGGTACATATGTGCGATAACCTTCTATATTCATTGTGACAGGTTGCACAAGTAAACATGTAGCAAAAGCGTAGTTCCCTGAACGGGAATCAAACCCGGGCTGCGGTGGTGAGAGCACCGAATCCTAACCAGTAGACCACCAGGGAAGGGTACTACAGTGCAAATCGGTTCCCAGTGTGAGCTGGTACATATGTGCGATAACCTTCTATATTCATTGTGACAGGTTGCACAAGTAAACATGTAGCAAAAGATTAGTTCCCTGAACGGGAATCGAACCCGGGCAGCGGCTGTGAGAGTGCCGAATCCTAAGCACTAGACCACCAGGGAAGGGTACAACATTTCAAATTGGTTCCCAGTGTGAGCTGGTACATATGTGCGATAACCTTCTATATTCATTGTGACAGGTTGCACACGTAAACATGTAGCAAAAGAGCAGTTCACTGACCGGGAATCGAATCCTAACCACTAGACCACCAGGGAAGGATACTACAGTGCAATTCGTTTCCCAGTTTGAAATGGTACATATAGTTGAAGTCGTAAGTTTCCATCCACTTAGGCTGGAGTCATTAAAACTTTAGGTCGAAAAGTGCAAATCCATCCCAGAACAACAGCAAAGGACCTTGTGAAGATGCTGGAGGAAACAGGTACAAAATGGTCTATATCCACAGGCAAACGAGTCCTATATCGACATACCCCGAGAGGCCGCTCAGCAAGGAAGAAGCTACTGCTCCAAAACCGCCATAAAAAAAGCCATACTACAGTTTGGGGACAAAGATCCTAGTTTTTGCAATAACCTAGTTTTTGCGCCGAATCCTAACCACTAGACCACCAGGGAAGGGTACTACAGTGCAAATCGGTTCCCAGTGTGAGCTGGTACATATGTGCGATAACCTTCTATATTCATTGTGACAGGTTGCACAAGTAAACATGTAGCAAAAGAGTAGTTCCCTGACCGGGAATCGAACCCGGGCCGCGGCGGTGAGAGCGCCGAATCCTAACCACTAGACCACCAGGGAAGGGTACTACAGTGCAAATCGGTTCCAAGTGTGAGCTGGTACATATGTGCGATAACCTATATTCATTGTGACAGGTTGGGGACAAAGATCCTAGTTATTGGAGAAATGTCCTCTGGTCTGATGAAACAAAAATCGAACTGTTTGGCCATAATGACCATTGTTATGTTTGGAGGGAAAAGGGGGAGGCTTTCAAGCCGAAGAACACCATCATGTTGTGGGGGTGCTTTGCTGCAGGAGGGTCTGGTGCACCACTAGAACACCTGGGAAGGACACTGCAGGGCAAATCGGTTTGCAATTTGAAGTGGTACATATGTGCGACAACCTACTAAATTCATAGTAACAGGTTGCACAAGTAAACAAGGAGAATAGACTATTTCCCTGACCGGGAATCGAACCCAGGCCGCAGCGGTGAGAGCACCGAATCCTAACCACTAGACCACCAGGGAAGGGTACTGCAGTGCAATTCGTTTCCCAGTTTGAAATTGTACATATAGTTGAAGTCAAGTTTCCATCCACTAGAGTCATTAAAACCTGTTTGTCAACCCCTCCCCACATTTCTTGCTAACAAACGGTTTTGGCAGACGGTTAGGGCATCTACTTTGTATGACACAAGTCATTTTTCCAACAATTGTTTACATTGGGATTATTTCACTTATAATTCACTGTACACAAATTCAGTGGGCCAGAAGTTTACATAACCTTCTATGGCTTCATTTAAAGGTTGCACTTTAGAAGTTCTGATAGGCTAATTGACATCCTTTGAGTCAATTGTAAACATGTAGCAAAAGAGGCCTGAGTTCAAACTGTGCCTCTTTCTTGATCCTAACCACTAGACCACCAGGGAAGGACCTACTAAATGTAGACCTCCACAGTGCAATTTCCAAACGCCTGACAGGTTTCAAAAGTAGCCAGTTTGAAATATGACGTAGGCATATACCGTTGAAATGGTACATATAGTTGAAGTCGTAAGTTTCCATCCACCTGGAGTCATTAAAACTTTGGGTCGAAAAGTGCAAATCCATCCCAGAACAACAGCAAAGGACCTTGTGAAGATGCTGGAGGAAACAGGTACAAAATGGTCTATATCCACAGGCAAACAAGTCCTATATCGACATACCCCGAGAGGCCGCTCAGCAAGGAAGAAGCTACTGCTCCAAAACCGCCATAAAAAAGCCATACTACAGTTTGGGGACAAAGATCCTAGTTTTTGGAGAAATGTCCTCTGGTCTGATGAAACAAAAATCGAACTGTTTGGCCATAATGACCATTGTTATGTTTGGAGGGAAAAGGGGGAGGATTTCAAGACCACCAGAAGAACACCATAATGTTGTGGGGGTGCTTTGCTGCAGGAGGGTCTGGTGCACCACTAGAACACCTGGGAAGGACACTGCAGGGCAAATCGGTTTGCAATTTGAAGTGGTACATATGTGCGACAACCTACTAAATTCATAGTGACAGGTTGCACAAGTAAACAATGAGCACAGACTATTTCCCTGACCTGGAATCGAACCCGGGCCGCGGCGGTGAGAGCGCTGAATCCTAACCACTAGACCACCAGGGAAGGATAATACAGTGCAAATCGGTTCTCAGTGTGAGCTGGTACATATGTGCGATAACCTTCTATATTCATTGTGACAGGTTGTACAAGTAAACATGTAGCAAAAGAGTAGTTCCCTGAGCGGGAATCGAACCCGGGCCGCGGCGGTGAGAGCGCCGAATCCTAACCACTACACCACCAGACTACAGTGTAAATCGGGAGTCGAACTGGGAGTCAAACCACCAGGGAAGGGTACTTCCACAGTGGAAATCAGGAGTCGAAACCCCCTGACCGGGAATCGAACCCGCCGGCGGTGAGAGCGCGAATCCTAACCACTAGACCACCAGGGAAGGGTACTACAGTGCAATTCGTTTCCCAGTTTGAAATGGTACATATAGTTGAAGTTGTAAGTTTCCATCCACTTAGGCTGGAGTCATTAAAACCTGTTTGTCAACCCCTCCACACATTTCTTGCTAACAAACGATCGTTTTGGCAGACGGTTAGGACATCTACTTTGTGCATGACACAAGTCATTTTTCCAACAATTGTTTACATTGGGATTATTTCACTTATAATTCACTGTATCACAAATTCAGTGGGCCAGAAGTTTACATACAATAAGTTGGCTGTGCCTTTAAACAGTTTGTAAAATTCCCGAAAATGATGTCATGGCTTTAGAAGCTTCTGATAGGCTAATTGACATCCTTTGAGTCAATTGGAGGTGTACCTGTAGATGTATTTCAAGGCCTACCTTCAAACTCAGTGCCTCTTTTCTTGACTCCATGGGAAAAGCAAAGGAAATCAGGGAAGACCTCAGAAAAAAAATGTAGACCTCCACAAGTCTGGTTCCTCCTTGGGAGCAATTTCCAAACGCCTGAAGGTACCTCGCTCATCTGTAGAAACAATAGTACGCAAGTATAAACACCATGGGACCACGCAGGCGTCATACCGCTCAGGAAGGAGACGCGTTCTCTCTCCTAGAGATGAACGTACTTTGGGTCGAAAAGTGCAAATCCATCCCAGAACAACAGCAAAGGACCTTGTGAAGATGCTGGAGGAAACAGGTACAAAATGGTCTATATCCACAGGCAAACGAGTCCTATATCGACATACCCCGAGAGGCCGCTCAGCAAGGAAGAAGCTACTGCTCCAAAACCGCCATAAAAAAGCCATACTACAGTTTGGGGACAAAGATCCTAGTTTTTGGAGAAATGTCCTTGGTCTGATGAAACAAAAATCGAACTGTTTGGCCATAATGACCATTGTTATGTTTGGAGGGAAAAGCGGGGAGGCTTTCAAGCCGAAGAACACCATCATGTTGTGGGGGTGCTTTGCTGCAGGAGAGTCTGGTGCACCACTAGAACACCTGGGAAGGACACTGCAGGGCAAATCGGTTTGCAATTTGAGCTGGTACATATGTGCGACAACCTACTAAATTCATAGTGACAGGTTGCACAAGTAAACATGTAGCATAAACTATTTCCCTGACCGGGAATCGAACCCGGGCCACGGCGGTGAGAGCGCCGAATCCTAACCACTAGACCACCAGGGAAGGGTACTACAGTGCAAATCTGTTCCAAGTGTGAGCTGGTACATATGTGCGATAACCTATATTCATTGTGACAGGTTGTACAAGTAAACATGTAGCAAAAGAGTTGTGACAGGTTGTACAACCACTAAACATGTAGCAATGAGAGTCCTAAACTAGACCACCTGGGAAGGGTACTACAGTGGAATCGAACCCGGGCCGCAGCGGTGAGAGCGCCGAATCCTAACCACTAGACCACCAGGGAAGGGTACTACAGTGCAAATCGGTTCCAAGTGTGAGCTGGTACATATAGTTGAAGTAACCTATATTCATCCACTGAGGCTGGAGTCATTGTAAAACCTGTTTGTCAACATTTCTTGTAACAAACGATCGTTTTGGCAGATGGTTAGACATCTAGGCATGACACAGGGTCATTTTCCAACAATTGTTTACATTGGATTATTTTTTATAATTCACTGTATCACAAATTCACCAGGGAAGTTTACATACAATGAGTTCAGGCTGTCGAACCCGGGCCGCAGGCGGTGAGAGCGCCGAATCCTAACCACTAGACCACCAGGGAAGGGTACTACAGTGCAAATCGGTTCCAAGTGTGTGCTGGTACATATGTGCGATAACCTTCTATATTCATTGTGACAGGTTGTTCAAGTAAACATGTAGCAAAAGAGTAGTTCCCTGACCAGGAATCAAACCCGGGACGAGGCGGTGAGAGCGCCGAATCCTAACCACTAGACCACCAGGGAAGGGTACTACAGTGCAATTCGTTTCCCAGTTTGAAATGGTACATATAGTTGAAGTCGTAAGTTTCCATCCACTTAGGCTGGAGTCATTAAAACCTGTTTGTCAACCCCTCCACACATTTCTTGCTAACAAACGATAGTTTTGGCAGACGGTTAGGACATCTACTTTGTGCATGACACAAGTCATTTTTCCAACAATTGTTTACAGAGGGATTATTTCACTTATAATTCACTGTATCACAAATTCAGTGGGCCAGAAGTTTACATACACTAAGTTGGCTGTGCCTTTAAACAGTTTGTAAAATTCCCGAAAATGATGTCATGGCTTTAGAAGCTTCTGATAGGCTAATTGACATCCTTTGAGTCAATTGGAGGTGTACCTGTAGATGTATTTCAAGGCCTACCTTCAAACTCAGTGCCTCTTTGCTTGACTCCATGGGAAAAGCAAAGGAAATCAGGCAAGACCTCAGAAAAAATGTAGACCTCCACAAGTCTGGTTCCTCCTTGGGAGCAATTTCCAAACGCCTGAAGGTACCTCGCTCATCTGTAGAAACAATAGTACTCAAGTATAAACACCATGGGACCACGCAGGCGTCATACCGCTCAGGAAGGAGACGCGTTCTCTCTCCTAGAGATGAACGTACTTTGGGTCGAAAAGTGCAAATCCATCCCAGAACAACAGCAAAGGACCTTGTGAAGATGCTGGAGGAAACAGGTACAAAATGGTCTATATCCACAGGCAAACGAGTCCTATATCGACATACCCCGAGTGGCCGCTCAGCAAGGAAGAAGCTACTGCTCCAAAACCGCCATAAAAAAGCCATACTACAGTTTGGGGACAAAGATCCTAGTTTTTGGAGATATGTCCTCTGGTCTGATGAAACAAAAATCGAACTGTTTGGCCATAATGACCATTGTTATGTTTGGAGGGAAAAGCGGGAGGCTTTCAAGCCGAAGAACACCATCATGTTGTGGGGGTGCTTTGCTGCAGGAGAGTCTGGTGCACCACTAGAACACCTGGGAAGGACACTGCAGGGCAAATCGGTTTGCAATTTGAAGTGGTACATATGTGCGACAACGTACTAAATTCATAGTGACAGGTTGCACAAGTGAACAAGGAGCATAGACTATTTTCCTGACCGGGAATCGAACCCGGGCCGCGGCGGTGAGAGCGCTGAATCCTAACCACTAGACCACCAGGGAAGGATAATACAATGCAAATCGGTTCTCAGTGTGAGCTGGTACATATGTGCGATAACCTTCTATATTCATTGTGACAGGTTGTACAAGTAAACATGTAGCAAAAGAGTAGTTCCCTGACCGGGAGTCGATCCCGGGCCTCGGCGGTGAGAGCGCCGAATCCTAACCACTAGACCACCAGGGAAGGGTACTACAGTGCAAATCGGGAGTCGAACTGGGAGTCGAACCACAAGGGAAGGGTACTACAGTGGAAATCAGGAGTCGAACCCGGGCCGCGGCGCCGAATCCTAACCACTAGACCACCAGGGAAGGGTACTACAGCGCAATTCGTTTCCCAGTTTGAAATGGTACATATAGTTGAAGTCTTAATTTTCCATCCACTTAGGCTGGGGTCATTAAAACCTGTTTGTCAACACCTCCCCACATTTCTTGCTAACAAACGATCGTTTTGGCAGACGGTTCGGACATCTACTTTGTGCATGACACAAGTCATTTTTCCAACAATTGTTTACATTGGGATTATTTCACTTATAATTCACTGTATCACAAATTCAGTGGGCCAGAAGTTTACATACAATAAGTTGGCTGTGCCTTTAAACAGTTTGTAAAATTCCCGAAAATTATGTCATGGCTTTAGAAGCTTCTGATAGGCTAATTGACATCCTTTGAGTCAATTGGAGGTGTACCTGTAGATGTATTTCAAGGCCTACCTTCAAACTCAGTGCCTCTTTGCTTGACTCCATGGGAAAAGCAAAGGAAATCAGGGAAGACCTCAGAAAAAAATGTAGACCTCCACAAGTCTGGTTCCTCCTTGGGAGCAATTTCCAAACGCCTGAAGGTACCTCGCTCATCTGTAGAAACAATAGTACGCAAGTATAAACACCATGGTATGACGCAGGCGTCATACCGCTCAGGAAGGAGACGCGTTCTCTCTCCTAGAGATGAACGTACTTTGGGTCGAAAAGTGCAAATCCATCCCAGAACAACAGCAAAGGACCTTGTGAAGATGCTGGAGGAAACAGGTACAAAATGGTCTATATCCACAGGCAAACGAGTCCTATATCGACATACCCCGAGAGGCCGCTCTGCAAGGAAGAAGCTACTGCTCCAAAACCGCCATAAAAAAGCCATACTACAGTTTGGGGACAAAGATCCTAGTTTTTGGAGAAATGTCCTCTGGTCTGATGAAACAAAAATCGAACTGTTTGGCCATAATGACCATTGTTATGTTTGGAGGGAAAAGCGGGAGGCTTTCAAGCCGAAGAACACCATCATGTTGTGGGGGTGCTTTGCTGCAGGAGAGTCTGGTGCACCACTAGAACACCTGGGAAGGACACTGCAGTGCAAATCAGTTCCCAGTGTGAGCTGGTACATATGTGCGATAACCTTCTATATTCATTGTGACAGGTTGCACAAGTAAACATGTAGCAAATGCGTAGTTCCCTGAACAGGAATCGAACCCGGGCTGCGGCGGTGAGAGCGCCGAATCCTAACCAGTAGACCACCAGGGAAGGGTACAACAGTGCAAATCGGTTCCCAGTGTGAGCTGGTACATATGTGCGATAACCTTCTATATTCATTGTGACAGGTTGCACAAGTAAACATGTAGCAAAAGATTAGTTCCCTGAACGGGAATCGAACCCGGGCAGCGGCTGTGAGAGCGCCGAATCCTAAGCACTAGACCACCAGGGAAGGGTACAACATTTCAAATTGTTTCCCAGTGTGAGCTGCTACATATGTGCGATAACCTTCTATATTCATTGTGACAGGTTGCACACGTAAACATGTAGCAAAAGAGCAGTTCACTGACCGGGAATCGAATCCTAACCACTAGACCACCAGGGAAGGATACTACAGTGCAATTCGTTTCCCAGTTTGAAATGGTACATATAGTTGAAGTCGTAAGTTTCCATCCACTTAGGCTGGAGTCATTAAAACTTTGGGTCGAAAAGTGCAAATCCATCCCAGAACAACAGCAAAGGACCTTGTGAAGATGCTGGAGGAAACAGGTACAAAATGGTCTATATCCACAGGCAAACGAGTCCTATATCGACATACCCCGAGAGGCCGCTCAGCAAGGAAGAAGCTACTGCTCCAAAACCGCCATAAAAAAGCCATACTACAGTTTGGGGACAAAGATCCTAGTTATTGGAGAAATGTCCTCTGGTCTGATGAAACAACAATCGAACTGTTTGGCCATAATGACCATTGTTATGTTTGGAGGGAAAAGGGGGAGGCTTTCAAGCCGAAGAACACCATCATGTTGTGGGGGTGCTTTGCTGCAGGAGGGTCTGGTGCACCACTAGAACACCTGGGAAGGACACTGCAGGGCAAATCGGTTTGCAATTTGAAGTGGTACATATGTGCGACAACCTACTAAATTCATAGTAACAGGTTGCACAAGTAAACAAGGAGAATAGACTATTTCCCTGACCGGGAATCGAACCCAGGCCGCGGCGGTGAGAGCACCGAATCCTAACCACTAGACCACCAGGGAAGCGTACTACAGTGAAAATCGGTTCTCAGTGTGAGCTGCTACATATAATATTAAATTAAAATTTGATTTTTTTTTTTCATATGTGCAATAACCTTCTATATTCATTGTGACAGGTTGTACAAGTAAACATGTAGCAAAAGAGTAGTTCCCTGACCGGGAATCAAAACCTGGACGTGGCGGTGAGAGCGCCGAATACTAACCACTAGACCACCAGGGAAGGGTACAACAGTGCAAATCGGTTCCCAGTGTGGGAACTGGAGTGGGATCCTCGGGACAGTAAGACAGAGACTGGGTTTTTGGGGACTACGACAGTTGACTTTTGAGGGCAAGGTTTTAATCATCAAAGCTGTGATTTTACCTGTGCTTTTACTAATCAGTTCTGTTTTTATCCCCCCCCCGAAGGAGTATTTTAGCCCTGGAGCGGATGCTCTTCTACTTTCTGTGGGGAAGGAAGTGGGAGAGGCTGAGGAGGGAGGTGGTCAAGAGGCCCAGGTCCAAGGGGGGGAAAGGCTTGCCTGACCTCTACTTGTTCCTGGGCAGCCGCTACACAGCATTACATCTGACTCTTGCCACCTCCCCGGTCAATAACAAGACACAGGCCCTTGCACGGTTCTGGCTGGGATCTTACCTCAGGACACTGAGGCTGATCCCAGTCGACCTGCGAGCCCCAGTCTCTTTCCTGCTCCCCACCCACTACTTCCAGCTCCAGAAATTTTTAAGACATTTTAAACTGGAAAAGGAAGCAGTCACGGTTTTAACTAAACACCGCTCTCTTCTCTCTCTTGTGCAGGAGCGGGAACCAGTATGTCCAGTGCGCGGGCTCGCTATAGGCGAGCCCACAACGGTCTGGCGCAACGTGGCCCATCCTGCTCTCCTGAATCGGCATCGGGACCTGTCCTGGATGGTCGCCCACGATATCCTCCCGGTCAGGGCCGTTATGCACTCACGGGGCATGGCGAGGACATCCGCGTGCCCCCGACCGGGCTGCAGCCAAGAAGAGTCGGTGAGGCACATGCTCTGGGAGTGCAGAGCCGCCAGGGACCTGTGGAAGGAAGCAGGCCCCCTGATCACCTCGTGTCTGCCAGCAGGGGAGGACCTAACACCTCAGCTCGTGCTGTACGGGGTGGGCCAAAGGCCCATTCCACCGAAGGCCTTCACCAAGTTCTGGCCCACCCTCACGTGTCTGAAGGAAGCACTGTGGTCCTCCCGTAACCTGCTGGTAGCAAAAAGCGTAGAGACCACCCCCAGGCAGTGGCCATGGTAGCCACGGAAGCCCTGGGGTGGTACGAACGGAAGGGGGCCTCGACCCCAGGCGAAGGGTCCCCCACAACACCCTAGGTCCCGGCGGCCACGGCCTGACAGCGCTGCGGCGCCTAGGGCGATGCACCTAGGGGAGGGATCTCCTCTGGGCCCCAAAGGACGGGACGATGGTCTATTCGGGAGAGCAGGATGAGGCGAGTTTGATAAGGACTCACCCCGCTCCTGTACAAGCGATTGAAGACAGCCTTTTAACAAAGTGACTTTTTAACATGTTTCTAACGTCTTAAAAATGTTTTATCTTTGTTGAATCATTTCGTACACATTTTAAATGGCTTTTACAGATTTCTTTTTACAAAGAAAGTACTTTTATTCATAGTTGTTGTCATTGGTTTTAACAACACGTACTTTTAACAAATTTAAATGTAAATTCAAATGCTGTGTTTTATGCCTTGTTGCCGTTTTTATGTGTATAAATGATTAAATGAATGTATGAGCTGTTTTTTTTAAAGCAATTATGAAAATAAAACTTTTCCAAAAGAAAAAAATATGTGCGACAACCTACTAAATTCATAGTGACAGGTTGCACAAGTAAACAAGGAGAATAGACTATTTCCCTGACCGGGAATCGAACCCGAGCCGCGGCAGTGAGAGTGCCAAATCCTAACCACTAGACCACCAGGGAAGGGTGCTACAGTGCAAATCGGTTCCCAGTGTGAGCTGGTACATATGTGCGATAACCTTCTACATTCATTGTGACAGGTTGCACAAGTAAACATGTAGCAAAAGAGTAGGTCCCTGACCGGGAATCGAAACCGGGCCGCGGCGGTGAGAGCGCCGAATCCTAACAACTAGACCACCAGGGAAGGGTACGACAGTGCAAATCGGTTCCAATTGTGAGCTGGTACATATGTGCGATAACCTTCTGTATTCATTGTGACAGGTTGTACAAGTAAACATGTAGCAAAAGAGTAGTTCCCTGACCAGGAATCAAACCCGGGACGCGGCGGTGAGAGCGCCGAATCCTAACCACTAGACCACCAGGGAAGGGTACTACAGTTTAATTCGTTTCCCAGTTTGAAATGGTACATATAGTTGAAGTCGTAAATTTCCATCCACTTTGGCTGGAGTCATTAAAACCTGTTTGTCAACCCCTCCACACATTACTTGCTAACAAAAGATAGTTTTGGCAGTCGGTTAGGACATCTGCTTTGTGCATGACACAAGTAATTTTTCCAACAATTGTTTACAGAGGGATTATTTCACTTATAATTCACTGTATCACAAATTCAGTGGGCCAGAAGTTTACATACACTAAGTTGGCTGTGCCTTTAAACAGTTTGTAAAATTCCCGAAAATGATGTCATGGCTTTAGAAGCTTCTGATAGGCTAATTGACATCCTTTGAGTCAATTGGAGGTGTACCTGTAGATGTATTTCAAGGCCTACCTTCAAACTCAGTGCCTCTTTGCTTGACTCCATTGGAAAAGCAAAGGAAATCAGCCAAGACCTCAGAAAAAATTTTAGATCTCCACAAGTCTGGTTCCTCCTTGGGAGCAATTTCCAAACGCCTGAAGGTACCTCGCTCATCTGTAGAAACAATAGTACGCAAGTATAAACACCATGGGACCACGCAGGCGTCATACCGCTCAGGAAGGAGACGCGTTCTCTCTCCTAGAGATGAACGTACTTTGGGTCGAAAAGTGCAAATCCATCCCAGAACAAAAGCAAAGGACCTTGTGAAGATGCTGGAGGAAACAGGTACAAAATGGTCTATATCCACAGGCAAACGAGTCCTATATCGACATACCCCGAGAGGCCGCTCATCAAGGAAGAAGCTACTGCTCCAAAACCGCCATAAAAAAGCCATACTACAGTTTGGGGACAAAGATCCTAGTTTTTGGAGAAATGTCTTCTGGTCTGATGAAACAAAAATCGAACTGTTTGGCCATAATGACCATTGTTATGTTTGGAGGGAGAAGGGGGAGGCTTTCAAGCCGAAGAACACCATCATGTTGTGGGGGTGCTTTGCTGCAGGAGGGTATGGTGCACCACTAGAACACCTGGGAAGGACACTGCAGGGCAAATCGGTTTGCAATTTGAAGTGGTACATATGTGCGACAACCTACTAAATTCATAGTGACAGGTTGCACAAGTAAACAAGGAGCATAGACTATTTCCCTGACCGGGAATCGAACCCGAGCCACAGCGGTGAGAGCGCCGAATCCTAACCACTAGACCACCAGGGAAGGATAATACAGTGAAAATTGGTTCTCAGTGTGAGCTGGTACATATGTGCGATAACCTTCTATATTCATTGTGACAGGTTGTAGAAGTAAAGATGTAGCAAAAGAGTAGTTCCCTGACCGGGAATCGAACCCGGGCCGCGGCGGTGAGAGCGCCGAATCCTAACCACTAGACCACCAGGGAAGGGTACGACAGTGCAAATCGGTTCCAAGTGTGAGCTGGTACATATGTGCAATAACCTTCTATATTCATTGTGACAGGTTGTACAAGTAAACATGTAGCAAAAGAGTAGTTCCCTGACCGGGAATCAAAACCTGGACGTGGCGGTGAGAGCGCCGAATCCTAACCACTAGACCACCAGGGAAGGGTACTACAGTGCAAATCGGTTCCCAGTGTGGGAACTGGAGTGGGATCCTCGGGACAGTAAGACAGAGACTGGGTTTTTGGGGACTACGACAGTTGACTTTTGAGGGCAAGGTTTTAATCATCAAAGCTGTGATTTTACCTGTGCTTTTACTAATCAGTTCTGTTTTTATCCCCCCCCGAAGGAGTATTTTAGCCCTGGAGCGGATGCTCTTCTACTTTCTGTGGGGAAGCAAGTGGGAGAGGCTGAGGAGGGAGGTGGTCAAGAGGCCCAGGTCCAAGGGGGGGAAAGGCTTGCCTGACCTCTACTTGTTCCTGGGCAGCCGCTACACAGCATTACATCTGACTCTTGCCACCTCCCCGGTCAATAACAAGACACAGGCCCTCGCACGGTTCTGGCTGGGATCTTACCTCAGGACACTGAGGCTGATCCCAGTCGACCTGCGAGCCCCAGTCTCTTTCCTGCTCCCCACCCACTACTTCCAGCTCCAGAAAATTTTAAGACATTTTAAACTGGAAAAGGAAGCAGTCACGGTTTTAACTAAACACCGCTCTCTTCTCTCTCTTGTGCAGGAGCGGGAACCAGTATGTCCAGTGCGCGGGCTCGCTATAGGCGAGCCCACAACGGTCTGGCGCAACGTGGCCCATCCTGCTCTCCTGAATCGGCATCGGGACCTGTCCTGGATGGTCGCCCACGATATCCTCCCGGTCAGGGCCGTTATGCACTCACGGGGCATGGCGAGGACATCCGCGTGCCCCGACCGGGCTGCAGCCAAGAAGAGTCGGTGAGGCACATGCTCTGGGAGTGCAGAGCCGCCAGGGACCTGTGGAAGGAAGCAGGCCCCCTGATCACCTCGTGTCTGCCAGCAGGGGAGGACCTAACACCTCAGCTCGTGCTGTACGGGGTGGGCCGAAGGCCCATTCCACCGAAGGCCTTCACCAAGTTCTGGCCCACCCTCACGTGTCTGAAGGAAGCACTGTGGTCCTCCCGTAACCTGCTGGTAGCAAAAAGCGTAGAGACCACCCCCAGGCAGTGGCCATGGTAGCCACGGAAGCCCTGGGGTGGTACGAACGGAAGGGGGCCTCGACCCCAGGCGAAGGGTCCCCCACAACACCCTAGGTCCCGGCGGCCACGGCCTGACAGCGCTGCGGCGCCTAGGGCGATGCACCTAGGGGAGGGATCTCCTCTGGGCCCCAAAGGACAGGACGATGGTCTATTCGGGAGAGCAGGATGAGGCGAGTTTGATAAGGACTCACCCCGCTCCTGTACAAGCGATTGAAGACAGCCTTTTAACAAAGTGACTTTTTAACATGTTTCTAACGTCTTAAAAATGTTTTATCTTTGTTGAATCATTTCGTACACATTTTAAATGGCTTTTACAGATTTCCTTTTACAAAGAAAGTACTTTTATTCATAGTTGTTGTCATTGGTTTTAACAACACGTACTTTTAACAAATTTAAATGTAAATTCAAATGCTGTGTTTTATGCCTTGTTGCCGTTTTTATGTGTATAAATGATTAAATGAATGTATGAGCTGTTTTTTTTTAAGCAATTGTGAAAATAAAACTTTTCCAAAAGAAAAAAATATGTGCGACAACCTACTAAATTCATAGTGACAGGTTGCACAAGTAAACAAGGAGAATAGACTATTTCCCTGACCGGGAATCGAACCCGGGCCGCGGCGGTGAGAGCACCGAATCCTAACCACTAGACCACCAGGGAAGGGTACTACAGTTCAAATCGGTTCCCAGTGTGAGCTGGTACATATGTGCGATAACCTTCTATATTCATTGTGACAGGTTGCACAAGTAAACATGTAGCAAAAGAGTAGGTCCCTGACCGGGAATCGAAACCGGGCCGCGGCGGTGAGAGCGCTGAATCCTAACCACTAGACCACCAGGGAAGGGTACAACAGTGCAAATCGGTTCCAATTGTGAGCTGGTACATATGTGCGATAACCTTCTGTATTCATTGTCTGCCCCAACCTCTCTTCATCTGTCATCACAGACGTCATTTCCGGTCACAACTTGCAGGCTTGTTTTCAAATTGCTGTGCGTTTTGTTGCCAACCTATTTTGCTACCTGACAACTTTACGGGTTTCACTTTTTAATTACCGTTCATATATTTATTTTTTCCTCGACTTTTTCACTCCGGACGCTTTATCTGGACACGATTCGTCAGGACCTCCAACAGCCGAAGCTAAGTAGTAACATTAACATGATGCCTTCTAATTGCAGCCGCTGTGCTCGCCTTACGGCGAGGATAGCTGTACTGCAAGCCCAGCTTCAGACGCAATCGTTAGGCAAGGGTAATTTCAGTGTAGGAAAGGATGAAACAGCGTCTGTGCCACCAGTAAGTACAGATAGTAGTATAAATCCCCTGGCACAGTCCCCGCAGCCGGACAACTTTCTCACGGTTTCTGGAAGGAAATGCTGTAGGAACGCTCAACCGGTGTCGCTCATTCAGCAGACAGAAACTTTCAACCGGTTCTCCCCATTAAGCAGCGGGTCGGTGTCAGAGGCCGAGTCTTCTCTGGTCTCTACTCCTCCCGTTACGGGGTCTGAGACGCCGAAGCTTCCCACCATTAGCTCTGACAAATTGAAAACTCTAGTCATTGGCGACTCCATTACCCGCAGTATTAGACTTAAAGCGAATCATCCAGCGATCATACACTGTTTACCCGGGGGCAGGGCTACCGACGTTAAGGCTAATCTGAAGATGGTGCTGGCTAAAGCTAAAACTGGCGAGTGTAGAGAGTATAGAGATATTGTTATCCACGTCGGCACCAACGATGTTAGGATGAAACAGTCAGAGATCACCAAGCGCAACATAGCTTCTGCGTGCATATCAGCTAGAAAGATGTGTCGGCATCGAGTAATTGTCTCTGGCCCCCTCCCAGTTAGGGGGAGTGATGAGCTCTACAGCAGAGTCTCACAACTCAATCGCTGGTTGAAAACTGTTTTCTGCCCCTCCCAAAAGATAGAATTTGTAGATAATTGGCCCTCTTTCTGGGACTCGCCCACAAACAGGACCAAGCCTGACCTGCTGAGGAGTGACGGACTCCATCCTAGCTGGAGGGGTGCTCTCATCTTATCTGCCAACATAGACCGGGCTCTAACTCCTCTAGCTCCACAATGAAATAGGGTGCAGGCCAGGCAGCAGGCTATTAGCCAGCCTGCCAGCATAGTGGAGTCTGCCACTAGCATAGTTAGTGTAGTCAGCTCAGCTATCACCATTGAGACCGTGTCTGTGCCTCGACCTGGGTTGGGCAAAACTAAACATGGCGGTGTTCGCCTTAGCAATCTCACTAGGATAAAGACCACCTCCATTCCTGTCATTACTGAAAGAGATCATGATACCTCACATCTCAAAATAGGGCTACTTAATGTTAGATCCCTTACTTCAAAGGCAATTATAGTCAATGAACTAATCACTGATCATAATCTTGATGTGATTGGCCTGACTGAAACATGGCTTAAGCCTGATGAATTTACTGTGTTAAATGAGGCCTCACCTCCTGGCTACACTAGTGACCATATCCCCCGTGCATCCCGCAAAGGCGGAGGTGTTGCTAACATTTACGATAGCAAATTTCAATTTACAAAAAAAAAAAAAAATGACGTTTTCGTCTTTTGAGCTTCTAGTCATGAAATCTATGCAGCCTACTCAATCACTTTTTATAGCTACTGTTTACAGGCCTCCTGGGCCATATACAGCGTTTCTCACTGAGTTCCCTGAATTCCTATCAGACCTTGTAGTCATTGCAGATAATATTCTAATCTTTGGTGACTTTAATATTCACATGGAAAAGTCCACAGACCCACTCCAAAAGGCTTTTGGAGCCATCATCGACTCAGTGGGTTTTGTCCAACATGTCTCTGGACCCACTCACTCTCACAGTCATACGCTGGACCTAGTTTTGTCCCATGGAATAAATGTTGTGGATCTTAATGTTTTTCCTCATAATCCTGGACTATCAGACCACCATTTTATTACGTTTGCAATTGCAACAAATAATCTGCTCAGACCCCAACCAAGGAACATCAAAAGTCGTGCTATAAATTCACAGACAACACAAAGATTCCTTGATGCCCTTCCAGACTCCCTCTGCCTACCCAAGGCCGCCAGAGGACAAAAATCCGTTAACCACCTAACTGAGGATCTCAATTTAACCTTGCGCAATACCCTAGATGCAGTTGCACCCCTAAAAACTAAAAAAATGTCTCATAAGAAACTAGCTCCATGGTACACAGAAAATACCCGAGCTCTGAAGCAAGCTTCAGAAAATTGGAACGGAAATGGCGCCACACCAAACTGGAAGTCTTCCGACTAGCTTGGAAGGATGGTACCGTGCAGTACCGAAGAGCCCTTACTGCTGCTCGATCATCCTATTTTTCTAACTTAATTGAGGAAAATAAGAACAATCCGAAATTCCTTTTTGATACTGTGTCAAAGCTAACTAAAAAGCAGCATTCCCCAAGAGAGGATGACTTGCACTTTAGCAGTGATAAATTCATGAACTTCTTTGAGGAAAAGATTATGATTATTAGAAAGCAAATTACGGACTCCTCTTTAAACCTGCGTATTCCTCCAAACCTCAGTTGTCCTGAGTCTGCACAACTCTGCCAGGACCTAGGATCAAGAGAGACGCTCAAGTGTTTTAGTACTATATCTCTTGACACAATGATGAAAATAATCATGGCCTCTAAACCTTCAAGCTGTATACTGGACCCTATTCCAACTAAACTACTGAAAGAGCTGCTTCCTGTGCTTGGCCCTCCTATGTTGAACATAATAAACGGCTCTCTATCCACTGGATGTGTACCAAACTCACTAAAAGTGGCAGTAATAAAGCCTCTCTTGAAAAAGCCAAACCTTGACCCAGAAAATATAAAAAACTATCGGCCTATATCGAATCTTCCATTCCTCTCAAAGATTTTAGAGAAGGCTGTTGCGCAGCAACTCACTGCCTTCCTGAAGACAAACAATGTATACGAAATGCTTCAGTCTGGTTTTAGACCCCATCATAGCACTGAGACGGCACTTGTGAAGGTGGTAAATGACATTTTGATGGCATCGGACCGAGGCTCTGCATCTGTCCTCGTGCTCCTAGACCTTAGTGCTGCTTTTGATACCATCGATCACCACATTCTTTTGGAGAGATTGGAAACCCAAATTGGTCTACACGGACATGTTCTGGCCTGGTTTAGGTCTTATCTGTCGGAAAGATATCAGTTTGTCTCTGTGAATGGTTTGTCCTCTGACAAATCAACTGTACATTTCGGTGTTCCTCAAGGTTCTGTTTTAGGACCACTATTGTTTTCACTATATATTTTACCTCTTGGGGATGTTATTCGAAAACATAATGTAAACTTTCACTGCTATGCGGATGACACACAGCTGTACATTTCAATGAAACATGGTGAAGCACCAAAATTGCCCTCGCTAGAAGCATGTGTTTCAGACATAAGGAAGTGGATGGCTGCAAACTTTCTACTATTAAACTCGGACAAAACAGAGATGCTTGTTCTAGGTCCCAAGAAACAAAGAGATCTTCTGTTGAATCTGACAATTAATCTTAATGGTTGTACAGTCGTCTCAAATAAAACTGTGAAGGACCTCGGCGTTACTCTGGACCCTGATCTCTCTTTTGAAGAACATATCAAGACCATTTCGAGGACAGCTTTTTTCCATCTACGTAACATTGCAAAAATCAGAAACTTTCTGTCCAAAAATGATGCAGAAAAATTAATCCATGCTTTTGTCACTTCTAGGTTAGACTACTGCAATGCTCTATTTTCCGGCTACCCGGATAAAGCACTAAATAAACTTCAGTTAGTGCTAAATACGGCTGCTAGAATCCTGACTAGAACCAAAAATTTGATCATATTACTCCAGTGCTAGCCTCTCTACACTGGCTTCCTGTCAAAGCAAGGGCTGATTTCAAGGTTTTACTGCTAACCTACAAAGCATTACATGGGCTTGCTCCTACCTACCTCTCTGATTTGGTCCTGCCGTACATACCTATACGTACGCTACGGTCACAAGACGCAGGCCTCCTAATTGTCCCTAGAATTTCTAAGCAAACAGCTGGAGGCAGGGCTTTCTCCTATAGAGCTCCATTTTTATGGAACGGTCTGCCTACCCATGTCAGAGACGCAAACTCGGTCTCAACCTTTAAGTCTTTACTGAAGACTCATCTCTTCAGTGGGTCATATGATTGAGTGTAGTCTGGCCAAGGAGTGGGAAGGTGAACGGAAAGGCTCTGGAGCAACGAACCGCCCTTGCTGTCTCTGCCTGGCCGGTTCCCCTTTTTCCACTGGGATTCTCTGCCTCTAACCCTGTTACGGGGCTGAGTCACTGGCTTGCTGGGGCTCTCTCGTGCCGTCCCTGGGGGTGCGTCACCTGGGTGGGTTGATTCACTGTTGTGGTCGGCCTGTCTGGGTTTCCCCCCTTGGGTTGTACCGTGTCGGAGATCTTTGTGGGCTATACTCGGCCTTGTCTCAGGATGGTAAGTTGGTGGTTGAAGATTTCCCTCTAGTGGTGTGGGGGCTGTGCTTTGGCAAAGTGGGTGGGGTTATATCCTTCCTGTTTGGCCCTGTCCGGGGGTGTCCTCGGATGGGGCCACAGTGTCTCCTGACCCCTCCTGTCTCAGCCTCCAGTATTTATGCTGCAGTAGTTTATGTGTCCAAACGCCTGAAGGTACCTCGCTCATCTGTAGAAACAATAGTACGCAAGTATAAACACCATGGGACCACGCAGGCGTCATACCGCTCAGGAAGGAGACGCGTTCTCTCTCCTAGAGATGAACGTACTTTGGGTCGAAAAGTGCAAATCCATCCCAGAACAAAAGCAAAGGACCTTGTGAAGATGCTGGAGGAAACAGGTACAAAATGGTCTATATCCACAGGCAAACGAGTCCTATATCGACATACCCCGAGAGGCCGCTCAGCAAGGAAGAAGCTACTGCTCCAAAACCGCCATAAAAAAGCCATACAACAGTTTGGGGACAAAGATCCTAGTTTTTGGAGAAATGTCCTCTGGTCTGATGAAACAAAAATCGAAAAAAATGTAGACCTCCACAAGTCTGGTTCCTCCTTGGGAGCAATTTCCAAACGCCTGAAGGTACCTCGCTCATCTGTAGAAACAATAGTACGCAAGTATAAACAGCATGGTATGACGCAGGCGTCATACCGCTCAGGAAGGAGACGCGTTCTCTCTCCTAGAGATGAACGTACTTTGGGTCGAAAAGTGCAAATCCATCCCAGAACAACAGCAAAGGACCTTGTGAAGATGCTGGAGGAAACAGGTACAAAATGGTCTATATCCACAGGCAAACGAGTCCTATATCGACATACCCCGAGAGGCCGCTCAGCAAGGAAGAAGCTACTGCTCCAAAACCGCCATAAAAAAGCCATACAACAGTTTGGGGACAAAGATCCTAGTTTTTGGAGAAATGTCCTCTGGTCTGATGAAACAAAAATCGAAAAAAATGTAGACCTCCACAAGTCTGGTTCCTCCTTGGGAGCAATTTCCAAACGCCTGAAGGTACCTCGCTCATCTGTAGAAACAATAGTACGCAAGTATAAACAGCATGGTATGACGCAGGCGTCATACCGCTCAGGAAGGAGACGCGTTCTCTCTCCTAGAGATGAACGTACTTTGGGTCGAAAAGTGCAAATCCATCCCAGAACAACAGCAAAGGACCTTGTGAAGATGCTGGAGGAAACAGGTACAAAATGGTCTATATCCACAGGCAAACGAGTCCTATATCGACATACCCCGAGAGGCCGCTCAGCAAGGAAGAAGCTACTGCTCCAAAACCGCCATAAAAAAGCCATACTACAGTTTGGGGACAAAGATCCTAGTTTTTGCAATAACCTAGTTTTTGCGCCGAATCCTAACCACTAGACCACCAGAGAAGGGTACTACAGTGCAAATCGGTTCCAAGTGTGAGCTGGTACATATGTGCGATAATCTTCTATATTCATTGTGACAGGTTGTACAAGTAAACATGTAGCAATAGAGTAGTTCCCTGACCGGGAATCGAAAAGGTCCTAGTTTTTGGAGAAATGTCCTCTGGTCTGATGAAACAAAAATCGAACTGTTTGGCCATAATGACCATTGTTATGTTTGGAGGGAAAAGGGGGAGGCTTTCAAGCCGAAGAACACCATCATGTTGTGGGGGTGCTTTGCTGCAGGAGAGTCTGGTGCACCACTAGAACACCTGGGAAGGACACTGCAGGGCAAATCGGTTTGCAATTTGAAGTGGTACATATGTGCGACAACCTACTAAATTCATAGTGACAGGTTGCACAAGTAAAAAGTGAGCATAGACTTTTTCCCTGACCGGGAATCGAACCCGGGCCACGGCGGTGAGAGCGCAGAATCCTAACCATTAGACCACCAGGGAAGGATAATACAGTGCAACTCGGTTCTCAGTGTGAGCTGGTACATATGTGTGATAACCTTCTATATTCATTGTGACAGGTTGTACAAGTAAACATGTAGCAATAGAGTAGTTCCCTGACCGGGAATCGAAACCGGGCCACGGCGGTGAGAGCGCCGAATCCTAACCACTAGACCACCAGGGAAGGGTAATACAGTGCAAATCGGTTCCAAGTGTGAGCTGGTACATATGTGCGATAACCTTCTATATTCATTGTGACAGGTTGTACAAGTAAACATGTAGCAAAAGAGTAGTAGACCACTAGGGAAGGGTACTACAGTGCAAATCGGGAGTCGAACTGGGAGTAGAACCACCAGGAAAGGGTACTACAGTGGAAATCAGGAGTCGAACTGGGAGTCGAACCACCAGGGAAGGGTACTACAGTGGAAATCAGGAATCGAACCCGGGCCGCGGCAGTGAGAGCGCCGAATCCTAACCACTAGACCACCAGGGAAGGGTACTTCAGTGCAATTCGTTTCCCAGTTTGAAATGGTACATATAGTTGAAGTCGTAAGTTTCCATCCACTTAGGCTGGAGTCATTAAAACCTGTTTGTCAACCCCTCCCCACATTTCTTGCTAACAAACGATCGTTTTGGCAGACGGTTAGGACATCTACTTTGTGCATGACACAAGTCATTTTTCCAACAATTGTTTACATTGGGATTATTTCACTTATAATTCACTGTATCACAAATTCAGTGGGCCAGAAGTTTACATACAATGAGTTGGCTGTGCCTTTAAACAGTTTGTAAAATTCCCGAAAATGATGTCATGGCTTTAGAAGCTTCTGATAGGCTAATTGACATCCTTTGAGTCAATTGGAGGTGTACCTGTAGATGTATTTCAAGGCCTACCTTCAAACTCAGTGTCTCTTTGCTTAACTCCTTTTGAAAAGCAAAGAAAATCAGGCAAGACCTCAGAAAAAAATGTAGACCTCCACAAGTCTGGTTCCTCCTTGGGAGCAATTTCCAAACGCCTGAAGGTACCTCGCTCATCTGTAGAAACAATAGTACGCAAGTATAAACACCATGGTATGACGCAGGCGTCATACCGCTCAGGAAGGAGACGCGTTCTCTCTCCTAGAGATGAACGTACTTTGAGTCGAAAAGTGCAAATCCATCCCTTAACAACAGCAAAGGACCTTGTGAAGATGCTGGAGGAAACAGGTACAAAATGGTCTATATCCACAGGCAAACGAGTCCTATATCGACATACCCCGAGAGGCCGCTCAGCAAGGAAGAAGCTACTGCTCCAAAACCGCCATAAAAAAGCCATACTACAGTTTGGGGACAAAGATCCTAGTTATTGGAGAAATGTCCTCTGGTCTGATGAAACAAAAATCGAACTGTTTGGCCATAATGACCATTGTTATGTTTGGAGGGAAAAGGGGGAGGCTTTCAAGCCGAAGAACACCATCATGTTGTGGGGGTGCTTTGCTGCAGGAGGGTCTGGTGCACCACTAGAACACCTGGGAAGGACACTGCAGGGCAAATCGGTTTGCAATTTGAAGTGGTACATATGTGCGACAACCTACTAAATTCATAGTAACAGGTTGCACAAGTAAACAAGGAGCATAGACTATTTCCCTGACCGGGAATCGAAACCGGGCCGCGGCAGTGAGAGCGCCAAATCCTAAACACTAGACCACCAGGGAAGGATAATAGAGTGCAAATCGGTTCTCGGTGTGAGCTGGTACATATGTGCGATAACCTTCTATATTCATTGTGACAGGTTGCACAAGTAAACATGTAGCAAAGGAGTAGTTCCCTGACCAGGAATCGAACCCCAGCCGTAGCGTTGAGAGCGCCAAATCCTAACCACTAGACCACCAGGGAAGGGTAATACAGTGCAAATCGGTTCCAAGTGTGAGCTGGTACATATGTGCGATAACCTTCTATATTCATTGTGACAGGTTGTACAAGTAAACATGTAGCAAAAGAGTAGTAGACCACTAGGGAAGGGTACTACAGTGCAAATCAGGAGTCGAACTGGGAGTAGAACCACCAGGGAAGGGTACTACAGTGGAAATCAGGAGTCGAACTGGGAGTCGAACCACCAGGGAAGGGTACTACAGTGGAAATCAGGAGTCGAACCCGAGCCGCGGCAGTGAGAGCACCGAATCCTAACCACTAGACCACCAGGGAAGGGTACTTCAGTGCAATTCGTTTCCCATTTTGAAATGGTACATATAGTTGAAGTCGTAAGTTTCCATCCACTTAGGCTGGAGTCATTAAAACCGGTTTGTCAACCCCTCCGCACATTTCTTGCTAACAAACGATCGTTTTGGCAGACGGTTCGGACATCTACTTTGTGCATGACACAAGTCTTTTTTCCATCAATTGTTTACATTGGGATTATTTCACTTATAATTCACTGTATCACAAATTCAGTGGGCCAGAAGTTTACATACAATAAGTTGGCTGTGCCTTTAAACAGTTTGTAAAATTCCCGAAAATGATGTCATGGCTTTAGAAGCTTCTGATAGGCTAATTGACATCCTTTGAGTCAATTGGAGGTGTACCTGTAGATGTATTTCAAGGCCTACCTTCAAACTCAGTGTCTCTTTGCTTAACTCCTTTTGAAAAGCAAAGAAAATCAGGCAAGACCTCAGAAAAAAATGTAGACCTCCACAAGTCTGGTTCCTCCTTGGGAGCAATTTCCAAACGCCTGAAGGTACCTCGCTCATCTGTAGAAACAATAGTACGCAAGTATAAACACCATGGTATGACGCAGGCGTCATACCGCTCAGGAAGGAGACGCGTTCTCTCTCCTAGAGATGAACGTACTTTGGGTCGAAAAGTGCAAATCCATCCCAGAACAACAGCAAAGGACCTTGTGAAGATGCTGGAGGAAACAGGTACAAAATGGTCTATATCCACAGGCAAACGAGTCCTATATCGACATACCCTGAGAGGCCGCTCTGCAAGGAAGAAGCTACTGCTCCAAAACCGCCATAAAAAAGCCATACTACAGTTTGGGGACAAAGATCCTAGTTTTTGGAGAAATGTCCTCTGGTCTGATGAAACAAAAATCGAACTGTTTGGCCATAATGACCATTGTTATGTTTGGAGGGAAAAGGGGGAGGCTTTCAAGCCGAAGAACACCATCATGTTGTGGGGGTGCTTTGCTGCAGGAGGGTCTGGTGCACCACTAGAACACCTGGGAAGGACACTGCAGGGCAAATCGGTTTGCAATTTGAAGTGGTACATATGTGCGACAACCTACTAAATTCATAGTGACAGGTTGCACAAGGAGCATAGACTATTTCCCTGACCGGGAATCAAACCCGGGCTGCAGCGGTGAGAGCGCCAAATCCTAACCACTAGACCACCAGGGAAGGATAATACAGTGCAAATCGGTTCTCAGTGTGAGCTGGTACATATGTGCGATAACCTATATTCATTGTGACAGGTTGTACAAGTAAACATGTAGCAAAAGAGTAGTTCCCTGACCGGGAATCTAACCCGGGCCGCAGCGGTGAGAGCACCGAATCCTAACCACTAGACCATCAGGGAAGGGTACTACAGTGCAAATCGGTTCCAAGTGTGTGCTGGTACATATGTGCGATAACCTTCTATATTTATTGTGACAGGTTGTACAAGTAAACATGTAGCAAAGGAGTAGTTCCCTGACCGGGAATCGAGCCCGGGACGCAGCGGTGAGAGCGCCGAATCCTAACCACTAGACCACCAGGGAAGCGTAGCACAGTGCAAATCAGGAGTCGAACTGGGAGTCGAACCACCAGGGAAGGGTACTACAGTGGAAATCGGGAGTCGAACCCGGGCCGCGGCGGTGAGAGCGCCGAATCCTAACCACTAGACCACCAGGGAAGGGTACTACAGTGCAATTCGTTTCCCAGTTTGAAATGGTACATTTAGTTGAAGTTGTAAGTTTCCATCCACTTAGGCTGGAGTCATTAAAACCTGTTTGTCAACCCCTCCACAAATTTCTTGCTAACAAACGATCATTTTGGCAGACGGTTAGGACATCTACTTTGTGCATGACACAAGTCATTTTTCCAACAATTGTTTACATTGGGATTATTTCACTTATAATTCACTGTATCACAAATTCAGTGGGCCAGAAGTTTACATACACTAAGTTGGTTGTGCCTTTAAACAGTTTGTAAAATTCCCGAAAATGATGTCATGGCTTTAGAAGCTTCTGATAGGCTAATTGACATCCTTTGAGTCAATTGGAGGTGTACCTGTAGATGTATTTCAAGGCCTACCTTCAAACTCAGTGCCTCTTTGCTTGACTCCATGGGAAAAGCAAAGGAAATCAGGCAAGACCTCAGAAAAAATGTAGACCTCCACAAGTCTGGTTCCTCCTTGGGAGCAATTTCCAAACGCCTGAAGGTACCTCGCTCATCTGTAGAAACAATAGTACGCAAGTATAAACACCATGGTATGACGCAGGCGTAATACCGCTCAGGAAGGAGACGCGTTCTCTCTCCTAGAGATGAACGTACTTTGGGTCGAAAAGTGCAAATCCATCCCCGAACAACAGCAAAGGACCTTGTGAAGATGCTGGAGGAAACAGGTACAAAATGGTCTATATCCACAGGCAAACGAGTCCTATATCGACATACCCCGAGAGGCCGCTCAGCAAGGAAGAAGCTACTGCTCCAAAACCGCCATAAAAAAGCCATACTACAGTTTGG
>NW_025747547.1:25000-53049 GCF_021184085.1 Oncorhynchus gorbuscha | reverse complement strand
GGGTTAGAGTCTGAGGAGAGGTCAGGGTTAGAGTCTGAGGAGAGGTCAGGGTTAGAGTCTGAGGAGAGGTCAGGGTTAGAGTCTGAGGAGAGGTCAGGGTTAGAGTCAGAGTCTGAGAGGTCAGGGTTAGAGTCTGAGGAGAGGTCAGGGTTAGTCTGAGGAGAGGTCAGGGTTAGAGTCTGAGGAGAGGTCAGGGTTAGAGTCTGAGGAGAGGTCAGGGTTAGAGTCTGAGGAGAGGTCAGGGTTAGAGTCTGAGGAGAGGTCAGGGTTAGAGTCTGAGGAGAGGTCAGGGTTAGAGTCTGAGAGGAGAGGTCAGGGTTAGAGTCTGAGGAGAGGTCAGGGTTAGAGTCTGAGGAGAGGTCAGGGTTAGAGTCTGAGGAGAGGTCAGGGTTAGAGTCTGAGGAGAGGTCAGGGTTAGAGTCTGAGGAGAGGTCAGGGTTAGAGTCTGAGAGGAGAGGTCAGGGTTAGAGTCTGAGAGGAGAGGTCAGGGTTAGAGTCTGAGGAGAGGTCAGGGTTAGAGTCTGAGGAGAGGTCAGGGTTAGAGTCTGAGGAGAGGTCAGGGTTAGAGTCTGAGTCAAGGTTAGAGAGAGGTCAGAGGTTAGAGTCTGAGGAGAGGTCAGGGTTAGAGTCTGAGAGGAGAGGTTCTGAGTCTGAGAGGAGAGGTCAGGTTAGAGTCTGAGTCAGAGAGGTCAGGGTTAGTCTGAGGAGAGGTCAGGGTTAGAGTCTGAGAGGAGAGGTCAGGGTTAGAGTCTGAGGAGAGGTCAGGGTTAGGAGTCTGAGGAGAGGTCAGGGTTAGAGTCTGAGGAGAGGTCAGGGTTAGAGTCTGAGGGAGAGGTCAGGGTTAGAGTCTGAAGAGGAGAGGTCAGGGTTAGAGTCTGAGGAGAGGTCAGGGTTAGAGTCTGAGTCAGGTTAGAGGAGAGTCAGGGTTAGTCTGAAGAGGAGAGGTCAGGGTTAGAGTCTGAGAGAGGAGAGGTCAGGGTTAGAGTCTGAGAGGAGAGGTCAGGGTTAGAGTCTGAGAGGAGAGGTCAGGGTTAGAGTCTCTGAGGAGAGGAGGGTTAGAGTCTGAGGAGAGGGTTAGGGAGTCTGAAGAGTGGAGAGGTCAGGGTTAGAGTCTGAGGAGAGGAGAGGTCAGGGTTAGAGTCTGAGGAGAGGAGAGGTCAGGGTTAGTCTGAGGAGAGGTCAGGGTTAGAGTCTGAGGAGAGGAGAGATTAGGGTTAGTCTGAAGAGTGGAGAGGTCAGGGTTAGAGTCTGAGGAGAGGAGAGGTCAGGGTTAGAGTCTGAGAGGAGAGATTAGGGTTAGTCTGAGAGGAGAGGTCAGGGTTAGAGTCTGAGAGGAGAGGTCAGGGTTAGAGTCTGAGGAGAGGAGAGGTCAGGGTTAGAGTCTGAGGAGAGGTCAGGGTTAGTCTGAGGAGAGGAGAGGTCAGGGTTAGAGTCTGAGGAGAGGAGAGATTAGGGTTAGTCTGAAGAGTGGAGAGGTCAGGGTTAGAGTCTGAGGAGAGGAGAGGTCAGGGTTAGAGTCTGAGGAGAGGAGAGGTCAGGGTTAGTCTGAGGAGAGGTCAGGGTTAGTCTGAGGAGAGGAGAGGTCAGGGTTAGAGTCTGAGGAGAGGAGAGGTTAGGGGTTAGAGGAGAGGTTAGGGGTTAGGGTAGAGATCAGGGGTCAGGGTTAGAGTCTTAGGAGAGGTCAGGGTTAGAGGAGAGATTAGGGGTTAGGGTAGAGATCAGGGGTCAGGGTTAGCTCCCAGGGAATGTTTTTTTAAGCAAGCTCTGAATGACACTTGTCTCTGTTTCATTGGGTATTAACACTGAATTAATGGTGTGTGTGTGTGTGTCCCTCCAGGCTACGTCCAGAGTCTGATCCGTCGGGTGGTGAACAACGTCAACATTGTGGTCAACAACCTGATCTTGAAGTACGTTGAGGACGACATCGTCCTGTCTGTCAACATCACCTCTGCTGAGAGTTACACCGTCCATGAGTTCTGGGACCGAGCCTTCATGGACATCACAGGTCAGCTTTCTGTTACACCTGTTATATAGGGGACACACCTGTTATATAGGGGACACACCTGTTATATAGGGGACACACCTGTTATATAGGGGACACACCTGTTATATAGGGGACACACCTGTTATATAGGGGACACACCTGTTATATAGGGGACGCACCTGTTATATAGGGGACGCACCTGTTATATAGGGGACGCACCTGTTATATAGGGGACACACCTGTTATATAGGGGACGCACCTGTTATATAGGGGACGGACACACCTGTTATATAGGGGACACACCTGTTATATAGGGGACACACCTGTTATATAGGGGACACACACACCTGTTATATAGGGGACACACCTGTTATATAGGGGACACACCTGTTATATAGGGGACACACACACCTGTTATATAGGGGACACACACACCTGTTATATAGGGGACACACCTACCTGTTATATAGGGGACACACACACCTGTTATATAGGGGACACACACACACCTGTTATATAGGGGACACACACACCTGTTATATAGGGGACACACACACCTGTTATATAGGGGACACACCTGTTATATAGGGGACACACCTGTTATATAGGGGACACACCTGTTATATAGGACACACACACCTGTTATATAGGGGACACACCTACCTGTTATATAGGGGACACACCTGTTATATAGGGGACACACACACCTGTTATATAGGGGACACACCTGTTATATAGGGGACACACCTGTTATATAGGGGACACACCTGTTATATAGGGGACACACACACCTGTTATATAGGGGACACACACACCTGTTATATAGGGGACACACACACCTGTTATATAGGGGACACACACACCTGTTATATAGGGGACACACACACCTGTTATATAGGGGACACACACACCTGTTATATAGGGGACACACACACCTGTTATATAGGGGACACACACACCTGTTATATAGGGGACACACACACCTGTTATATAGGGGACACACACACCTGTTATATAGGGGACACACACACCTGTTATATAGGGGACACACACACCTGTTATATAGGGGACACACACACCTGTTATATAGGGGACACACACACCTGTTATATAGGGGACACACACACCTGTTATATAGGGGACACACACACCTGTTAACCTGGACTATATAGGGGACACACCTGTTAACCTGGACTATATAGGGGACACACCTGTTAACCTGGACTATATATGGGACACACCTGTTAACCTGGACTATATAGGGAACACACACACCTGTAACCTGGACTATATAGGGGACACACCTGTTAACCTGGAGGGGACACACCTGTTAACCTGGACTATATAGGGGACACACCTGTTAACCTGGACTATATAGGGAACACACACACCTGTTAACCTGGACTATATAGGGGACACACCTGTTAACCTGGACTATATAGGGGACACACCTGTTAACCTGGACTATATAGGGAACACACACACCTGTTAACCTGGACTATATAGGGAACACACCTGTTAACCTGGACTATATAGGGGACACACATGTTAACCTGGACTATATAGGGGACACACACACCTGTTAACCTGGACTATAGGGGACACACACACCTGTTAACCTGGACTATATAGGGAACACACCTGTTAACCTGGACTATATAGGGAACACACCTGTTAACCTGGACTATATAGGAAACACACACACCTGTTAACCTGGACTATATAGGGAACACACCTGTTAACCTGGACTATATAGGGAACACACCTGTTAACCTGGACTATATATGGGACACACCTGTTAACCTGGACTATATAGGGAACACACCTGTTGACCTGGACTATATAGGGAACACACCTGTTAACCTGGACTATATAGGGAACACACCTGTTAACCTGGACTATATAGGGAACACACCTGTTAACCTGGACTATATAGGGAACACACCTGTTAACCTGGACTATATAGGGGACATACCTGTTAACCTGGACTATATAGGGGGGACACACACCTGTTAACCTGGACTATATAGGGGGGACACACACCTGTTAACCTGGACTATATAGGGAACACACCTGTTAACCTGGACTATATAGGGAACACACCTGTTAACCTGGACTATATAGGGGACACACCTGTTAACCTGGACTATATAGGGGGGACACACACCTGTTAACCTGGACTATATAGGGGGGACACACACCTGTTAACCTGGACTATATAGGGAACACACCTGTTAACCAGGACTATATAGGGAACACACCTGTTAACCTGGACTATATAGGAAACACACACACCTGTTAACCTGGACTATATAGGGAACACACCTGTTAACCTGGACTATATAGGGAACACACCTGTTAACCTGGACTATATAGGGGACACACCTGTTAACCTGGACTATATAGGGAACACACCTGTTAACCTGGACTATATAGGGAACACACCTGTTAACCTGGACTATATAGGGAACACACCTGTTAACCTGGACTATATAGGGAACACACCTGTTAACCTGGACTATATAGGGAACACACCTGTTAACCTGGACTATATAGGGACACACCTGTTAACCTGGACTATATAGGGGGACACACCTGTTAACCTGGACTATATAGGGGGGACACACCTGTTAACCTGGACTATATAGGGAACACACCTGTTAACCTGGACTATATAGGGAACACACCTGTTAACCTGGACTATATAGGGGACACACACCTGTTAACCTGGACTATATAGGGGGGACACACACCTGTTAACCTGGACTATATAGGGAACACACCTGTTAACCAGGACTATATAGGGAACACACCTGTTAACCTGGACTATATAGGGAACACACACACCTGTTAACCAGGACTATATAGGGAACACACACACCTGTTAACCAGGACTATATAGGGAACACACACACCTGTTAACCTGGACTATATAGGGGACACACCTGTTAACCAGGACTATATAGGGGACACACCTGTTAACCTGGACTATATAGGGGACACACCTGTTAACCTGGACTATATAGGGAACACACCTGTTAACCTGGACTATATAGGGGACACACCTGTTAACCAGGACTATATAGGGGAACACACCTGTTAACCTGGACTATATAGGGAACACACCTGTTAACCTGGACTATATAGGGGACACACCTGTTAACCTGGACTATATAGGGAACACACCTGTTAACCTGGACTATATAGGGGACACACCTGTTAACCTGGACTATATAGGGGGGGACACACCTGTTAACCTGGACTATATAGGGGGACACACACCTGTTAACCTGGACTATATAGGGAACACACCTGTTAACCAGGACTATATAGGGAACACACCTGTTAACCTGGACTATATAGGGACACACACACCTGTTAACCTGGACTATATAGGGACACACACACCTGTTAACCTGGACTATATAGGGACACACACACCTGTTAACCTGGACTATATAGGGGACACACCTGTTAACCAGGACTATATAGGGAACACACCTGTTAACCTGGACTATATAGGGAACACACCTGTTAACCTGGACTATATAGGGGACACACCTGTTAACCTGGACTATATAGGGGACACACACCTGTTATGGGACACACCTGTTAACCTGGACTATATAGGGAACACACACACCTGTTAACCTGGACTATATAGGGAACACACCTGTTAACCTGGACTATATAGGGGACACACCTGTTAACCTGGACTATATAGGGGACACACCTGTTAACCTGGACTATATAGGGAACACACACACCTGTTAACCTGGACTATATAGGGAACACACACACCTGTTAACCTGGACTATATAGGGGACACACCTGTTAACCTGGACTATATAGGGGACACACCTGTTAACCTGGACTATATAGGAACACACACACCTGTTAACCTGGACTATATAGGGAACACACCTGTTAACCTGGACTATATAGGGAACACACCTGTTAACCTGGACTATATAGGGGTTAACCTGGACTATATAGGGAACACACCTGTTAACCTGGACTATATAGGGAACACACCTGTTAACCTGGACTATATAGGGGACACACCTGTTAACCTGGACTATATAGGGGACACACCTGTTAACCTGGAATATATAGGGACACACCTGTTAACCTGGGACACACCTGTTAACCTGGACTATATAGGGAACACACCTGTTAACCAGGACTATATAGGGGAGCACACCTGTTAACCTGGACTATATAGGGGACACACCTGTTAACCTGGACTATATAGGGAACACACACACCTGTTAACCTGGACTATATAGGGAACACACCTGTTAACCTGGACTATATAGGGACACACACCTGTTAACGGACTAGGGGACACACTGTTAACCTGGACTATATAGGGAACACACCTGTTAACCAGGACTATATAGGGGAACACACCTGTTAACCTGGACTATATAGGGGACACACCTGTTAACCTGGACTATATAGGGACACACCTGTTAACCTGGACTATATAGGGGACACACACCTGTTAACCTGGACTATATAGGGGACACACCTGTTAACCTGGACTATATAGGGGACACACACACCTGTTAACCTGGACTATATAGGGGGGACTATATAGGGAACACACCTGTTAACCTGGACTATATAGGGAACACACACACCTGTTAACCCTATATAGGGAACACACACACATGTTAACCAGGACTATATAGGGGACACACCTGTTAACCTGGACTATATAGGGAACACACCTGTTAACCTGGACTATATAGGGGACACACCTGTTAACCTGGACTATATATGGGACACACCTGTTAACCTGGACTATATAGGGAACACACACACCTGTTAACCTGGACTATATAGGGTTAACCACTATATAGGGAACACACCTGTTAACCTGGACTATATAGGGGACACACCTGTTAACCTGGACTATATAGGGGACACACCTGTTAACCTGGACTATATAGGGGACACACCTGTTAACCTGGACTATATAGGGAACACACACACCTGTTAACCTGGACTATATAGGGAACACACACACCTGTTAACCTGGACTATATAGGGGACACACCTGTTAACCTGGACTATATAGGGGGTTAACCTGGACTATATAGGGGACACACCTGTTAACCTGGACTATATAGGGAACACACCTGTTAACCTGGACTATATAGGGAACACACCTGTTAACCTGGACTATATAGGGAACACACCTGTTAACCTGGACTATATAGGGAACACACCTGTTAACCTGGACTATATAGGGAACACACACACCTGTTAACCAGGACTATATAGGGAACACACCTGTTAACCTGGACTATATAGGGAGCACACCTGTTAACCTGGACTATATAGGGAACACACCTGTTAACCTGGACTATATAGGGAACACACCTGTTAACCTGGACTATATAGGGAGCACACCTGTTAACCTGGACTATATAGGGAACACACCTGTTAACCTGGACTATATAGGGAACACACCTGTTAACCTGGACTATATAGGGAACACACCTGTTAACCAGGACTATATAGGGAACACACCTGTTAACCTGGACTATATAGGGGTTAACCTGGACTATATAGGGCACACACCTGTTAACCTGGACTATATAGGGAACACACCTGTTAACCTGGACTATATAGGGGACACACACACCTGTTAACCTGTACTATATAGGGGACACACACACCTGTTAACCTGGACTATATAGGGAACACACCTGTTAACCTGGACTATATAGGGGACACACCTGTTAACCTGGACTATATAGGGGACACACACACCTGTTAACCTGTACTATATAGGGGACACACCTGTTAACCTGGACTATATAGGGGACACACACACCTGTTAACCTGTACTATATAGGGGACACACACACCTGTTAACCTGGACTATATAGGGAACACACCTGTTAACCTGGACTATATAGGGAACACACCTGTTAACCTGGACTATATAGGGGACACACCTGTTAACCTGGACTATATAGGGGACACACCTGTTAACCTGGACTATATAGGGGACACACACACCTGTTAACCTGGACTATATAGGGGACACACACACCTGTTAACCTGGACTATATAGGGAACACACCTGTTAACCTGGACTATATAGGGAACACACCTGTTAACCTGGACTATATAGGGAACACACCTGTTAACCTGGACTATATAGGGGACACACCTGTTAACCTGGACTATATAGGGAACACACCTGTTAACCAGGACTATATAGGGAACACACCTGTTAACCTGGACTATATAGGGGACACACCTGTTAACCTGGACTATATAGGGCACACACCTGTTAACCTGGACTATATAGGGAACACACCTGTTAACCTGGACTATATAGGGGGAACACACCTGTTAACCTGGACTATATAGGGGACACACACACCTGTTAACCTGTACTATATAGGGGACACACACACCTGTTAACCTGGACTATATAGGGAACACACCTGTTAACCTGGACTATATAGGGGACACACCTGTTAACCTGGACTATATTGGGACACACCTGTTAACCTGGACTATATAGGGACACACACACCTGTTAACCTGGACTATATAGGGACACACCTGTTAACCTGGACTATATAGGGGACACACCTGTTAACCTGGACTATATAGGGAACACACCTGTTAACCTGGACTATATAGGGGACACACCTGTTAACCTGGACTATATAGGGGACACACCTGTTAACCTGGACTATATAGGGGACACACCTGTTAACCTGGACTATATAGGGAACACACACACCTGTTAACCTGGACTATATAGGGAACACACCTGTTAACCTGGACTATATAGGGGACATACACCTGTTAACCTGGACTATATAGGGGACACACCTGTTAACCTGGACTATATAGGGGACACACACACCTGTTAACCTGGACTATACCTGTTACCTGGACTATATAGGGAACACACCTGTTAACCTGGACTATATAGGAAACACACACACCTGGGACTATATAGGGAACACACCTGTTAACCTGGACTATTAACCTGTTAACCTGGACTATATAGGGGACACACCTGTTAACCTGGACTATATAGGGTTGACCTGGACTATATAGGGAACACACCTGTTAACCTGGACTATATAGGGAACACACCTGTTAACCTGGACTATATAGGGAACACACCTGTTAACCTGGACTATATAGGGAACACACCTGTTAACCTGGACTATATAGGGGACACACCTGTTAACCTGGACTATATAGGGGAACACACCTGTTAACCTGGACTATATAGGGAACACACCTGTTAACCTGGACTATATAGGGAACACACCTGTTAACCCAGGACTATATAGGGAACACACCTGTTAACCTGGACTATATAGGGGACACACCTGTTAACCTGGACTATATAGGGGACACACCTGTTAACCTGGACTATATAGGGGGAACACACCTGTTAACCTGGACTATATAGGGAACACACCTGTTAACCTGGACTATATAGGGGACACACACCTGTTAACCTGGACTATATAGGGAACAACACACCTGTTAACCAGGACTATATAGGGGACACACACCTGTTAACCTGGACTATATAGGGGACACACCTGTTAACCAGGACTATATAGGGAACACACCTGTTAACCTGGACTATATAGGGGACACACCTGTTAACCTGGACTATATAGGGAACACACCTGTTAACCTGGACTATATAGGGAACACACCTGTTAACCAGGACTATATAGGGAACACACCTGTTAACCTGGACTATATAGGGAACACACCTGTTAACCAGGACTATATAGGGGACACACCTGTTAACCAGGACTATATAGGGAACACACCTGTTAACCTGGACTATATAGGGGGGACACACACCTGTTAACCTGGACTATATAGGGGGGACACACACCTGTTAACCTGGACTATATAGGGGGGACACACACCTGTTAACCTGGACTATATAGGGAACACACCTGTTAACCAGGACTATATAGGGAACACACCTGTTAACCTGGACTATATAGGGAACACACACACCTGTTAACCAGGACTATATAGGGAACACACACACCTGTTAACCAGGACTATATAGGGAACACACACACCTGTTAACCTGGACTATATAGGGGACACACCTGTTAACCAGGACTATATAGGGAACACACCTGTTAACCTGGACTATATAGGGAACACACCTGTTAACCTGGACTATATAGGGGACACACCTGTTAACCTGGACTATATATGGGACACACCTGTTAACCTGGGGGACACACCTGTTAACCTGGACTATATAGGGAACACACACACCTGTTAACCTGGACTATATAGGGAACACACCTGTTAACCTGGACTATATAGGGGACACACCTGTTAACCTGGACTATATAGGGGACACACCTGTTAACCTGGACTATATAGGGAACACACACACCTGTTAACCTGGACTATATAGGGAACACACACACCTGTTAACCTGGACTATATAGGGGACACACCTGTTAACCTGGACTATATAGGGGACACACCTGTTAACCTGGACTATATAGGGAACACACACACCTGTTAACCTGGACTATATAGGGAACACACCTGTTAACCTGGACTATATAGGGAACACACCTGTTAACCTGGACTATATAGGGAACACACCTGTTAACCTGGACTATATAGGGAACACACCTGTTAACCTGGACTATATAGGGAACACACCTGTTAACCTGGACTATATAGGGGACACACCTGTTAACCTGGACTATATAGGGGACACACCTGTTAACCTGGAATATATAGGGAGCACACCTGTTAACCTGGACTATATAGGGAGCACACCTGTTAACCTGGACTATATAGGGAACACACCTGTTAACCAGGACTATATAGGGAGCACACCTGTTAACCTGGACTATATAGGGGACACACCTGTTAACCTGGACTATATAGGGAACACACACACCTGCTAACCTGGACTATATAGGGAACACACCTGTTAACCTGGACTATATAGGGAACACACACACATGTTAACCCGGACTATATAGGGGACACACCTGTTAACCTGGACTATATAGGGAACACACCTGTTAACCAGGACTATATAGGGAACACACCTGTTAACCTGGACTATATAGGGGACACACCTGTTAACCTGGACTATATAGGGAACACACCTGTTAACCTGGACTATATAGGGAACACACACCTGTTAACCTGGACTATGTAGGGGACACACCTGTTAACCTGGACTATATAGGGGACACACACACCTGTTAACCTGGACTATATAGGGAACACACCCGTTAACCAGGACTATATAGGGAACACACCTGTTAACCTGGACTATATAGGGAACACACACACCTGTTAACCAGGACTATATAGGGAACACACACACATGTTAACCAGGACTATATAGGGGACACACCTGTTAACCTGGACTATATAGGGAACACACCTGTTAACCTGGACTATATAGGGGACACACCTGTTAACCTGGACTATATATGGGACACACCTGTTAACCTGGACTATATAGGGAACACACACACCTGTTAACCTGGACTATATAGGGAACACACCTGTTAACCTGGACTATATAGGGAACACACCTGTTAACCTGGACTATATAGGGGACACACCTGTTAACCTGGACTATATAGGGGACACACCTGTTAACCTGGACTATATAGGGGACACACCTGTTAACCTGGACTATATAGGGAACACACACACCTGTTAACCTGGACTATATAGGGAACACACACACCTGTTAACCTGGACTATATAGGGGACACACCTGACCTGGACTATAGGGGACACACCTGTTAACCTGGACTATATAGGGGACACACCTGTTAACCTGGACTATATAGGGAACACACCTGTTAACCTGGACTATATAGGGAACACACCTGTTAACCTGGACTATATAGGGAACACACCTGTTAACCTGGACTATATAGGGAACACACCTGTTAACCTGGACTATATAGGGAACACACACACCTGTTAACCAGGACTATATAGGGAACACACCTGTTAACCTGGACTATATAGGGAGCACACCTGTTAACCTGGACTATATAGGGAACACACCTGTTAACCTGGACTATATAGGGAACACACCTGTTAACCTGGACTATATAGGGAGCACACCTGTTAACCTGGACTATATAGGGAACACACCTGTTAACCTGGACTATATAGGGAACACACCTGTTAACCTGGACTATATAGGGAACACACCTGTTAACCAGGACTATATAGGGAACACACCTGTTAACCTGGACTATATAGGGGACACACCTGTTAACCTGGACTATATAGGGCACACACCTGTTAACCTGGACTATATAGGGAACACACCTGTTAACCTGGACTATATAGGGGACACACACACCTGTTAACCTGTACTATATAGGGGACACACACACCTGTTAACCTGGACTATATAGGGAACACACCTGTTAACCTGGACTATATAGGGGACACACCTGTTAACCTGGACTATATAGGGGACACACACACCTGTTAACCTGTACTATATAGGGGACACACCTGTTAACCTGGACTATATAGGGGACACACACACCTGTTAACCTGTACTATATAGGGGACACACACACCTGTTAACCTGGACTATATAGGAACACACCTGTTAACCTCTCTGTTAACCTGGACTATATAGGGGACACACCTGTTAACCTGGACTATATAGGGGACACACCTGTTAACCTGGACTATATAGGGGACACACACACCTGTTAACCTGGACTATATAGGGGACACACACACCTGTTAACCTGGACTATATAGGGAACACACCTGTTAACCTGGACTATATAGGGAACACACCTGTTAACCTGGACTATATAGGGAACACACCTGTTAACCTGGACTATATAGGGGACACACCTGTTAACCTGGACTATATAGGGAACACACCTGTTAACCAGGACTATATAGGGAACACACCTGTTAACCTGGACTATATAGGGGACACACCTGTTAACCTGGACTATATAGGGCACACACCTGTTAACCTGGACTATATAGGGAACACACCTGTTAACCTGGACTATATAGGGGGAACACACCTGTTAACCTGGACTATATAGGGGACACACACACCTGTTAACCTGTACTATATAGGGGACACACACACCTGTTAACCTGGACTATATAGGGAACACACCTGTTAACCTGGACTATATAGGGGACACACCTGTTAACCTGGACTATATAGGGGACACACCTGTTAACCTGGACTATATAGGGGACACACCTGTTAACCTGGACTATATAGGGGACACACACACCTGTTAACCTGTACTATATAGGGGACACACCTGTTAACCTGGACTATATAGGGGACACACACACCTGTTAACCTGGACTATATAGGGGACACACACACCTGTTAACCTGGACTATATAGGGAACACACCTGTTAACCTGGACTATATAGGGAACACACCTGTTAACCTGGACTATATAGGGGACACACACACCTGTTAACCTGTACTATATAGGGGACACAGTCAGTACACAGCGTGTTGGTTCTGGGGTAGAACAGTCAGTACCCAGCGTGTTGGTTCTGGCGTAGAACAGTCAGTACACAGCGTGTTGGTTCTGGGGTAGAACAGTCAGTACACAGCGTGTTGGTTCTGGGGTAGAACAGTCAGTACCCAGCGTGTTGGTTCTGGGGTAGAACAGTCAGTACACAGCGTGTTGGTTCTGGCCCTTTGGAATTTGAAGTGGTCATCTCGGCCAGACTAAGTGGACTGTTGACTGTAACTGTAATTGTCCATGAAGCCATTAACACCCCTTAGTGAGAACACGTTGTCCTCTTCTAAATGCCCCGGTACTTAACAGACAAGTGACTCTGCAGAATGTCTTCTCTCTCTGGCTGTTTGAAGTGGACTCAGAGATAATGAATTTACTGCCAGGGCCTGGACATCTCTCTCTCTCTCTCTCTCTCTCTCTCTCTCTCTCTCTCTCTCTCGCTCTCTCGCTCTCTCGCTCTCTCGCTCTCTCTCTCTCGCTCTCTCGCTCTCTCTCTCTCTCTCTCTCTCTCTCTCTCTCTCTCGCTCTCTCTCTCTCGCTCTCTCGCTCTCTCTCTCCAACTCTCTCTCGCTCTCTCTCTCCCTCTCTCTCTCTTCCTCTCTCTTCCTCTCTCTCTCTTCCTCTCTCTTCCTCTCTCTCTCTTCCTCTCTCTTCCTCTCTCTCTCTTCCTCTCTCTCTCTCTCTCCTCTCTGTCTCTCTGCCTCTGTCTGCCTCTGTCTGCCTCTGTCTGCCTCTCTCTTCCTCTCTCTTCCTCTCTCTCTCTCTCTCTCTCTCTCTCTCTCTCTCTCTCTCTCTCCATCTCTCTCTCTCTCTCTCTCTTCTTCGCTCTCTCTCTCTCTTCTTCTCTATCTCTCTCTCTATCTCTCTCTCTCTCTCCTCTCTCTCTCTCTCTCTCTCTCTCTCTCTCTCTCTCTCTCTCTCTCTCTCTCTCTCTCTCTCTCTCTCTCTCTCTCTCTCTCTCTCTCTCTGTCTCTCTCTGTCTCTCTCTGTCTGCCTCTGTCTGCCTCTCTCTGCCTCTCTCTCGCTCTCTCTCTCTCTCTCCCTCTCTCTTCCTCCATCTCTCTCTCTCTCTTCTTCTCTCTCTCTCTCTCTTCTTCGCTCTCTCTCTCTCTTCTTCGCTCTCTCTCTCTCTCTTCTTCGCTCTCTCTCTCTCTTCCTCCATCTCTCTCGCTCTTCCTCCATCTCTCTCTCTCCAACTCTCTCTTCCTCTCTCTTCCTCTCTATCTCTTCCTCTCTCTCTCTTCCTCTCTCTCTCTTCCTCTCTCTCTCTTCCTCTCTCTCTCTTCCTCTCTCTTCCTCTCTATTCCTCTCTCTCTCTCTCTCGATCTCTCGATCTCTCGATCGATCGATTGATCGATCGATAAATATGCCCGAGTGGCGCATCTCAGTGCAAGAAGTGTCACTACAGACCCTGGTTCGAATCCAGTCTGTATCACAACCGGCCGTGATTTGGAGTCCCACCAATCGACCCAGCGTCGTCCGGATTTTGCCCGGAGTAGGCCGTCATTACAAATAATAATTTGTTCTTAACTGACTTGCCTCGTTAAATAAATGTGATTTATATGTTGACTGTGTCCCCCTGTCCCCTGTCCCCTGTCCCCCCCTGTCCCCCAGCTCCTGACCTGGTGCTTCGTAAAGTGATCAACTTCAGTGACCTGTCCCCTGTCCCCCAGCTCCCCTGTTCGTAAAGTGATCAACTTCAGTGACTGTACGGTGTCCCCTGTCCCCCCCTGTCCCCCCAGCTCCTGACCTGGTGCTTCGTAAAGTGATCAACTTCAGTGACTGTACGGTGTCCCCTGTCTGGATAAGAGGAACAGCAGTGGTAAGATCCAGTTCCCCCAGCTCCTGATCCTCTCCTCTACAAGTGTTCCTTCAGTGACCGACTCCCCTTCACCCCCCAGAACCCCAGCTCCTGACCTGGTGTCATCAAAGTGAGACTTCAGTGACTGTCTGGTGTCCCTGTCTGTCCCCCCCCAGCTCCTGACCTGGTGCTTCGTAAAGTGATCAACTTCAGTGACTGTCGGTGTCTGTCCCCCCTGTCCCCTGTCCCCCCAGCTCCTCTGGTGCTTGTAAAGTGATCAACTTCAGTCTGTCGGTGTCCCCTGTCCCCCCTGTCCCCCCAGCTCCTGACCTGGTGCTTCGTAAAGTGATCAACTTCAGTGACTGTACAGGTCCCCTGTCCCCCCCCCCTGTCCCCTGTCCCCCAGCTCCTGACCTGGTCTCTACAGGAACAGGATCAACTTCAGTGACTGTACGGTGTCCCCCCTGTCCCCCCCCAGCTCCTGACCTGGTGCTTCTACAGTGATCAACAGTGAGGGTCCCCTGTCCCCCCTGTCCCCCCAGCTCCTGACCTGGTGCTTCGTAAAGTGATCAACTTCAGTGACTGTACGGTGTCCCCTGGTCTGTCCCCCTGCCCCCCCCCCAGCTCCTGACCTGGTGCTTCGTAAAGTGATCAACTTCAGTGAGACGGTGTCCCTGTCCCCCCCCCCCCTGTCCCCCCAGCTCCTGACCTGGTGCTTCTACAGTGAACAGTGACTTACGGTGTCCCCCCCCCCTGTCCCCCTCCCAGCTCCTGACCAGGTGCTTCGTAAAGTGATCAACTTCAGTGACTTACGGTGTCCCCTGTCCCCCTGTCCCCCCCAGCTCCTGACCTGGTGGTAAAGTGATCAACTTCAGTGACTGTACGGTGTGTCTGGATAAGAGGAACAGCAGTGGTAAGATCCAGTTCTACCAGGATCCTCTCCTCTACAAGTGTTCCTTCAGGACCCGACTCCACTTCACCTACCAGAACATCAACTCTAAGATCCCTGCTGTCATCAAGGTGAGACCTACTGTCTGTCTGTCTGTCTGTCTGTCTGTCTGTCTGTCTGTCTGTCTGTCTGTCTGTCTGTCTGTCTGTCTGTCTGTCTGTCTGTCTGTCTGTCTGTCTGTCTGTCTGTCTGTCTGTCTGTCTGTCTGTCTGTCTGTCTGTCTGTCTCAACCAGGGTTGGAGAGGAGAGTCTTCACCTCTCTCTACAGGAACAGGGTTGGAGTCTGGTGGTCTTCACCTCTCTCTCTACAGGAACAGGGTTGGAGAGCCCCGGTCTTCACGTCTCTGTACACGAACAGGGTTGGAGAGCCCCGGTCTTCACCTCTCTACAGGAACAGGGTTGGAGAGCCCCGGTCTTCACCTCTCTACAGGAACAGGGTTGGAGAGCCCAGGTCTTCACCTCTCTACAGGAACAGGGTTGGAGAGCCCAGGTCTTCACCTCTCTACAGGAACAGGGTTGGAGAGCCCCGGTCTTCACCTCTCTCTGTACAGGAACAGGGTTGGAGAGCCCCGGTCTTCACCTCTCTCTGTACAGGAACAGGGTTGGAGAGCGCCGGTCTTCACGCCTCTGTACAGGAACAGGGTTGGAGAGCCCTGGTCTTCACCTCTCTCTTTATTAACGGTTTCCTCTTCCTCCTCTTCCTCCTGTCAGATCCAGACGATGGTGGAGTCCCTGAAGCTGTCCATCACAGACCAGCAGCTGCCCATGTTCATCAGGATCATGGAGCTGGTCCTCAGCCTCTACTACGGAGAGATAGGAGGAGGGAAGGACGGAGAGGAGGGGAGCGGACATGGAGAGGTCATCACTACGCCAGGTTAGTCTGGTGGATACTGCCCTTTATTACAGGGAGAGGAGGGAGAGGAGAGGATAGGAGGGAGAGGGGAGGAGGGGAGGGGAGGGAGAGGAGAGAGAGGAGGGGAGAGGAGAGGAGGGAGAGGGGAGGGAGAGGAGTGAAGGGAGGAGGGGAGAGGAGAGAGAGGGGAGGGAGGAGGGGAGAGGAGAGAGAGGGGAGGGCGAGGAGGGGAGGGAGAGGAGGAGGAGAGGAGGGAGAGAGGAGAGGAGGGAGAGAGGAGAGGAGGGAGAGAGGAGAGGAGGGAGAGAGGAGAGGAGGGAGAGAGGAGAGGAGGGAGAGAGGAGAGGAGGGAGAAGGGAGGAGGAGGAGAGGAGGGAGAGAGGAGAGGAGGGAGAGAGGAGAGGAGAAGAGGGGAGGGAGAGAGGAGGGAGAGAGGAGAGGAGAGGAGGGAGAAGAGGGGAGGGAGAGAGGAGGGGAGATGAGAGGAGGGAGAGGGGAGGGAGAGAGGAGGGGAGATGAGAGGAGGGAGAGGGGGAGGGAGAGGAGGGAGGGAGAGAGGAGAGGAGGGGAGAGAGGAGAGGAGGGAGAGAGAGGAGAGAGAGGAGAGGAGGGAGAAGAGGGGAGGGAGAGAGGAGAGGAGGGAGAGAGGGAGGAGAGGAGGGAGAGGGGAGGAGAGAGGAGGAGGAGAGGAGGGAGAGAGGAGGGGAGGGAGAGGAGGAGGAGAGGAGGGAGAGAGGAGAGGAGAGGAGGGAGAAGAGGGGAGGGAGAGAGGAGAGGAGGGAGAGGGGAGGGAGAGGAGGGGAGGGAGAGGAGGGAGAGAGGAGAGGAGAGGAGGGAGAAGAGGGAGGGAGAGAGGAGAGGAGGGAGAGAAGAGGGGAGGGAGAGAGGGAGGAGGGAGAAGAGGGGAGGGAGAGAGGAGAGGAGGGAGAGAAGAGGGAGGGAGAGAGGAGAGGGGAGGAGAGGGGAGGAGAGGGGAGGGAGAGGAGGGGAGGGAGAGGAGGGAGAGGAGAGGAGGGGAGGGAGAGGAGGGGAGGGAGAGGAGGGGAGAGGAGAGAGGGAGGAGGGAGGGGAGAGGAGGGGAGGGAGAGGTCATCACTACACCAGGTTAGTCTGGTGGATACTGCCCTTTATTACAGGGAGAGGAGGGAGAGGAGGGGGGAGGGAGAGGAGGGAGAGGGAGAGGAGGGGAGGGAGGAGAGGAGGGGATGAGAGGAGGGAGAGGTCATCACTACACCAGGTTAGACTGGGGTTAGACTGGTGTATACTGCCCTTTATTACAGGGGGAGGAGGGGAGGGAGAGGAGGAGGGGATGAGAGGAGGGAGAGGTCATCACTACACCAGGTTAGACTGGGGTTAGACTGGTGTATACTGCCCTTTACTACAGGGGGGAGGAGGGGAGAGGTCATGTCAGGCTCCGTCACCCCAGACCTCACAACCGTAGAGGGACATGGATTCTATAACTGATTCCAATGTTACAGTTGGCCAAGAAAGTATTTTGTCAGCCACCAATTGTGAAAGTTCTCCCACTTAAAAAGATGAGAGGCCTGTAATTCCATGTGTGTGTGTGTGTGTGTGTGTGTGTGTGTGTGTGTGTGTGTGTGTGTGTGTGTGTGTGTGTGTGTGTGTGTGTGTGTGTTTCTCTGTGTGTGTGTAATTGGTGTATGCCAATCTCCCGCTGACTGTGGCCTGTTCCAGTAACTGACAATGTTGTAACAGAACCTGTGTGTGTGTGTGTGTGAGAGAGATTCAGTGTAATGGATTCAGTGTGTATCCACTCAGGACATGTTAATCGTCCGTGACTTTTAATTGCCTGTGTTTCTCTTCAGAACATTTTCAAAGAGAATATTAATTCATCCTTTTTTATGAAAAGTTTTTTATTTTATTTTTCTTACTAATGAACTGGAAAGAGTCTCTTAGTGTGTGACTGTGTGTGTGCCTGTGTGTGTGACTGTGTGTGAGACTGTGTGTGTGACTGTATGTGAGACTGTGTGTGAGACTGTGTGTGAGACTGTGTGTGAGACTGTATGTGAGACTGTGTGTGAGACTGTGTGTGAGACTGTGTGTGTGACTGTATGTGACTGTGTGAGACTGTGTGAGACTGTGTGAGACTGTGTGTGACTGTGTGTGTGCCTGTGTGTGTGACTGTGTGTGTGCCTGTGTGTGTGACTGTGTGTGTGCCTGTGTGTGCCTGTGTGTGACTGTGTGTGAGACTGTGTGTGTGACTGTGTGTGAGGCTGTGTGAGACTGTGTGTGTGACTGTGTGTGAGGCTGTGTGACTGTGTGAGACTGTGTGTGACTGTGTGTGTGACTGTGTGTGACTGTGTGAGACTGTGTGTGACTGTGTGTGACTGTGTGAGACTGTGTGAGACTGTGTGAGACTGTGTGTGTGACTGTGTGTGCCTGTGTGTGTGACTGTGTGTGTGACTGTATGTGTGACTGTGTGAGACTGTGTGTGACTGTGTGTGTGACTGTGTGTGACTGTGTGACTGTGTGTGACTGTGTGTGACTGTGTGAGACTGTGTGTGTGACTGTGTGTGTGACTGTGTGTGTGACTGTGTGTGTGACTGTGTGTGTGACTGTGTGTGTGACTGTGTGTGAGACTGTGTGTGAGACTGTGTGTGTGACTGTGTGAGACTGTGTGACACTGTGTGTGACTGTGTGTGTGACTGTGACTGTGTGAGACTGTGTGAGACTGTGTGAGACTGTGTGTGACTGTGTGTGACTGTGTGTGTGACTGTGTGTGTGCCTGTGTGTGTGACTGTGTGTGTGACTGTATGTGAGACTGTGTGACTGTGTGTGACTGTGTGTGACTGTGTGTGACTGTGTGTGACTGTGTGTGACTGTGTGTAACTGTGTGAGACTGTGTGTGACTGTGTGTGTGACTGTGTGTGACTGTGTGAGACTGTGTGAGACTGTGTGAGACTGTGTGACTGTGTGTGACTGTGTGAGACTGTGTGTGTGACTGTGTGTGTGACTGTGTGTGAGACTGTGTGTGACTGTGTGTGTGACTGTGTGTGAGACTGTGTGTGTGACTGTGTGTGAGACTGTGTGTGTGACTGTGTGAGACTGTGTGACACTGTGTGTGACTGTGTGTGTGACTGTGACTGTGTGAGACTGTGTGAGACTGTGTGTGACTGTGTGTGACTGTGTGTGTGACTGTGTGTGTGACTGTGTGTGTGCCTGTGTGTGTGACTGTGTGTGTGACTGTATGTGAGACTGTGTGACTGTGTGTGACTGTGTGTGACTGTGTGTGACTGTGTGTGACTGTGTGAGACTGTGTGTGACTGTGTGTGTGACTGTGTGTGTGACTGTGTGTGACTGTGTGAGACTGTGTGAGACTGTGTGAGACTGTGTGAGACTGTGTGTGACTGTGTGTGACTGTGTGTGACTGTGTGTGTGACTGTGTGTGAGACTGTGTGTGAGACTGTGTGTGAGACTGTGTGTGACTGTGTGTGTGACTGTGTGTGTGACTGTGTGTGACTGTGTGTGACTGTGTGTGTGACTGTGTGTGTGACTGTGTGTGAGACTGTGTGTGTGACTGTGTGAGTGACTGACTGTGACTGTGTGAGACTGTGTGAGACTGTGTGTGTGACTGTGTGTGACTGTGTGAGACTGTGTGTGAGACTGTGTGTGACTGTGTGTGTGTGACTGTGTGTGTGTGACTGTGTGTGTGACTGTGTGTGTGACTGTGTGAGACTGTGTGTGACTGTGTGTGTGACTGTGTGTGTGACTGTGTGTGTGACTGTGTGTGACTGTGTGTGAGACTGTGTGTGTGACTGTGTGAGACTGTGTGTGACTGTGTGTGTGACTGACTGTGACTGTGTGAGACTGTGTGAGACTGTGTGTGTGACTGTGTGTGACTGTGTGAGACTGTGTGTGAGACTGTGTGTGACTGTGTGTGTGTGACTGTGTGTGTGACTGTGTGTGACTGTGTGTGTGACTGTGTGAGACTGTGTGTGACTGTGTGTGTGTGACTGTGTGTGTGACTGTGTGTGTGACTGTGTGTGAATCAGTGTTTTTAGGTGGAATCCAGAAGGTTTAAAAACGAATCAGTTGTAAAAGATAAAGATACTAAAACGGACTTTAGAAACCAACTACGTGATTTAATGTACATTTTTAAAGCTTATAATTTTTAAAAAAAAGTATAATTTGGAACAACCGTTGGACGGATCGTAAAATCTCTTATCAGCAGACCAAAAATAAACCCTAAAAACAGACATCACCCAAGAATGGATATTAGATAGTGTTAAAACACGAGAGAAGCACCAAGAATGGATGGCTGGTAAAACACGAGGAGAGAAGCACCAAGAATGGATATTAGATAGTGTTAAAACACGAGAGAAGCACCAAGAATGGATGGCTGGTAAAACATGAGGAGAGAAGCACCAAGAATGGATGGCTGGTAAAACACGAGGAGAGAAGCATCAAGAATGGATGGCTGGTAAAACACGAGGAGAGAAGCACCAAGAATGGATGGCTGGTAAAACACGAGGAGAGAAGCACCAAGAATGGATGGCTGGTAAAACACGAGGAGAGAAGCATCAAGAATGGATGGCTGGTAAAACACGAGGAGAGAAGCACCAAGAATGGATGCTCACAGGAAGTACCTAACAACGACCAGTAGAAGGTCTTGGTGTTTAGACCTGACACTTCAGACTCTAACAGGAAGTACAAACCAACGACCAGTAGAAGGTCTTGGTGTTTACACCTGACACTTCAGACTCTAACAGGAAGTACCTAACAACGACCAGTAGAAGGTCTTGGTGTTTAGACCTGACACCTCAGACTCTAACAGGAAGTACAAAACAACGACCAGTAGAAGGTCTTGGTGTTTAGACCTGACACCTCAGACTCTAACAGGAAGTACAAAACAACGACCAGTAGAAGGTCTTGGTGTTTAGACCTGACACCTCAGACTCTAACAGGAAGTACAAACCAACGACCAGTAGAAGGTCTTGGTGTTTAGACCTGACACCTCAGACTCTAACAGGAAGTACAAACCAACGACCAGTAGAAGGTCTTGGTGTTTAGACCTGACACCTCAGACTCTAACAGGAAGTACCTAACAACGACCAGTAGAAGGTCTTGGTGTTTAGACCTAACACCTCATACTCTAACAGGAAGTACAAACCAACGACCAGTAGAAGAGAAGGTCTTGGTGTTTAGACCTGACACCTCAGACTCTAACAGGAAGTACAAAAAAGAAAACAATGACCAGAAAAAGCCAGAACAGTGGATTTCTCATTTCTCAACTGCCAATTCGCAAAGTGAAAGATTTAATTAAAACATGACAATTTTCACCGCCTAAGCCTGTGGGATTCCTGTGCTGTGACCTCACGCGGGGTATTGTTTTGAGAGAGAGAGCGAGTACATTCTTGTCTGTTGACATCAGCTTCCCTGGCTAACAGGAGCAGGCCAGCTCAGGGAAACAGACACGACCATACAGGTTCATAGGTCAGGGGAGCCACATTAGAGCGTGACCACCTCTAGGCGACTCGCTCACAGCCCCTGGCAGAGTGGTTCACCTACAGCCCCCAGCCCCTGGCAGAGTGGTTCACCTACAGCTCCTCTCCCCAGCCCCTGGCAGAGTGGTTCACCTACAGCCCCCAGCCCCTGGCAGAAGTGGTTCACCTACAGCCCCCAGCCCCTGGCAGAGTGGTTCACCTACAGCCCCCAGCCCCTGGCAGGAAGTGGTTCACCTACAGCCCCCAGCCCCTGGCAGAGTGGTTCACCTACAGCCCCCAGCCCCTGGCAGAAGTGGTTCACCTACAGCCCCCAGCCCCTGGCAGAGTGGTTCACCTACAGCCCCCAGCCCCTGGCAGAGTGGTTCACCTACACCCAGCCCCTGGCAGAAAGTGGTTCACCTAACATTCCCCCAGCCCCTGGCAGAGTAGTTCACCTACAGCCCCCAGCCCCTGGCAGAGTGGTTCACCTACAGCCCCCAGTCCCTGGCAGAGTGGTTCACCTACAGCCCCCAGCCCCTGGCAGAGTGGTTCACCTACAGCCCCCAGCCCCTGGCAGAGTGGTTCACCTACAGCCCCCAGCCCCTCAGTGGTTCACCTACAGCCCCCAGCCCCTGGCAGAGTGGTTCACCTACAGCTCCCAGCCCCTGGCAGAGTGGTACACCTACAGCTCCCAGCCCCTGGCAGAGTGGTACACCTACAGCTCCCAGCCCCTGGCAGAGTGGTTCACCTACAGCCCCCAGCCCCTGGCAGAGTGGTTCACCTACAGCTCCTCTCCCCAGCCCCTGGCAGAGTGGTTCACCTACAGCCCCCAGCCCCTGGCAGAGTGGTTCACCTACAGCCCCCAGCCCCTGGCAGAGTGGTTCACCTACAGCCCCCAGCCCCTGGCAGAGTGGTTCACCTACAGCTCCTCTCCCCAGCCCCTGGCAGAGTGGTTCACCTACAGCCCCCAGCCCCTGGCAGAGTGGTTCACCTACAGCCCCCAGCCCCTGGCAGAGTGGTTCACCTACAGCCCCCAGCCCCTGGCAGAGTGGTTCACCTACAGCCCCCAGCCCCTGGCAGAGTGGTTCACCTACAGCCCCCAGCCCCTGGCAGAGTGGTTCACCTACAGCCCCCAGCCCCCCAGAGTGGTTCACCCAGCCCCCAGCCCCTGGCAGAGTGGTTCACCTACAGCCCCCAGCCCCTGGCAGAGTGGTTCACCTACAGCCCTCTCCCCAGCCCCTGGCAGAGTGGTTCACCTACAGCCCCCAGCCCCTGGCAGAGTGGTTCACCTACAGCCCCCAGCCCCTGGCAGAGTGGTTCACCTACAGCCCCCAGCCCCTGGCAGAGTGGTTCACCTACAGCCCCCAGCCCCTGGCAGAGTGGTTCACCTACAGCCCCCAGCCCCTGGCACAGTGGTTCACCTACAGCCCCCAGCCCCTGGCAGAGTGGTTCACCTACAGCCCCCAGCCCCTGGCAGAGTGGTTCACCTACAGCCCCCAGCCCCTGGCAGAGTGGTTCACCTACAGCCCCCAGCCCCTGGCAGGATGATCCACTGGGCCAGAACTCACTGTCAGGATGATCCAGAACTCTACTGTCAGGATGATCCCTGGGCCCCTGGCAGTCAGGATGATCCACTGGGCCAGAACTCTACTGTCAGGATGATCCACTGGGCCAGAACTCTACTGTCAGGATGATCCACTGGGCCAGAACTCTACTGTCAGGATGATCCATTGGGCCAGAACTCCTGTCAGGATGATCCACTGGGCCAGAACTCTACTGTCAGGGTGATCCACTGGGCCAGAACTCTACTGTCAGGGTGATCCACTGGGCCAGAACTCTACTGTCAGGATGATCCACCGGGCCAGAACTCTACTGTCAGGGTGATCCACTGGGCCAGAACTCTACTGTCAGGGTGATCCACCGGGCCAGAACTCTACTGTCAGGGTGATCCACCGGGCCAGAACTCTACTGTCAGGATGATCCACCGGGCCAGAACTCTACTGTCAGGATGATCCACCGGGCCAGAACTCTACTGTCAGGATGATTCACTGGGCCAGAACTCTACTGTCAGGGTGATCCACCGGGCCAGAACTCTACTGTCAGGATGATCCACCGGGCCAGAACTCTACTGTCAGGATGATCCACTGGGCCAGAACTCTACTGTCAGGATGATCCACTGGGCCAGAACTCTACTGTCAGGATGATCCACTGGGCCAGAACTCTACTGTCAGGATGATCCACTGGGCCAGAACTCTACTGTCAGGATGATCCACTGGGCCAGAACTCTACTGTCAGGATGATCCACTGGGCCAGAACTCTCCTGTCAGGATGATCCACTGGGCCAGAACTCTACTGTCAGGATGATCCACTGGGCCAGAACTCTCCTGTCAGGATGATCCACTGGGCCAGAACTCTACTGTCAGGATGATCCACTGGGCCAGAACTCTACTGTCAGGATGATCCACTGGGCCAGAACTCTACTGTCAGGATGATCCACTGGGCCAGAACTCTACTGTCAGGATGATCCACTGGGCCAGAACTCTACTGTCAGGATGATCCACTGGGCCAGAACTCCTGTCAGGATGATCCACTGGGCCAGAACTCTACTGTCAGGGTGATCCACTGGGCCAGAACTCTACTGTCAGGATGATCCACTGGGCCAGAACTCTACTGTCAGGATGATCCACTGGGCCAGAACTCTACTGTCAGGATGATCCACTGGGCTAGAACTCTACTGTCAGGATGATCCACTGGGCCAGAACTCTACTGTCAGGATGATCCACTGGGCCAGAACTCTACTGTCAGGGTGATCCACTGGGCCAGAACTCTACTGTCAGGATGATCCACTGGGCCAGAACTCTACTGTCAGATGATCCACTGCCAGAACTCTACTGTCAGGGTGACTGGGCCAGAACTCTACTGTCAGGATGATCCACCGGGCCAGAACTCTACTGACTGGATGATTGGGCCAGAACTCTACTGTCATTGATGATCCACTGGCTGAACTCTACTGTCAGGATGATTGAACTGACTGGCTGGCTGGGCAGAACTCTACTGACTGACTGGCTGGCTGGATGACTGAAATTCCCCATTAAAACTGAGGATGATGGAAGAGGGGCATGAGTGGAAAAGTTTGTGAACCACTGCTCTAGCCTGATGCGGTAAGGACTGGCTGGCTGGCTGACTGATTGACTGGCTGGCTGGCTGGCTGGCTGACTGATTGACTGACTGGCTGGCTGGCTGGCTGGCTGACTGATTGACTGGCTGGCTGACTGATTGACTGGCTGGCTGGCTGACTGATTGACTGGCTGACTGATTGACTGGCTGGCTGGCTGGCTGGCTTACTGATTGACTGGCTGGCTGGCTGGCTGACTGATTGGCTGGCTGACTGATTGACTGGCTGGCTGACTGACTGACTGGCTGGCTGGCTGACTGATTGACTGATTGACTGGCTGGCTGGCTGACTGATTGATTGAATGACTGGCTGGCTGACTGGCTGGCTGGCTGACTGGCTGGCTGGCTGGCTGGCTGACTGGCTGACTGATTGCGTGCCTACCTGTCTGCCTGCCTGTCTGCCTACCCGACTGCCTGCCTGTCTGCCTACCCGACTACCTGTCTGACTGAAAAGCACTACATCCTGCGTGCCTCGGTGCCATGTCAGCTTTCCGTCACCAACCCATCTACCCTCCGAGGCACTGCTCTCTCCTGCTCTGCTTTCAGTCGTCTGTAGTGTTCAGCTGAATCAACTTGGCTGAGTCCAACCCACAGGAAGTCCAGATTCATTAAGAGGGCTACGTCACGCCGCTGTCTCCCTGACGTGTAATCAAAGCTGTGTTTTCTTTCACTGATGAAATGAAATGAGAGTTCCCCCGTAATTACATTATCACTAAGTCTGCAAGACTTTGTTGTTTTTAAGGTTGAAGGTTCGAGGTTTTAAGTTGAGTGTTTAAACAGGAGCTCAGATCCATTTGGTTGAACACATTGGACTTTATTTCAACGTCTTTAGTTCATCAATATGTCAGTCATACAGCATTTGACAAAGGGTCCTCTTTTTACAGGGCACCTCAGGCTGGGGGACTATGAGAGGCTGGGGGACTATGGGAGGGCTGGGGGACTGAGAAGGCTGGGGGACTATGGGAGGGCTGGGGACTATGGGAAGGCTGGGGGACTATGGAAGGCTGGGGGCTGGGGGACTATGGGAGGGCTGGGGACTATGGGAAGGCTGGGGGACTATGGGAAGGCTGGGGGACTATGGGAAGGCTGGGGGACTATGGGAAGGCTGGGGGACTATGGGAAGGCTGGGGGACTATGGGAAGGCTGGGGGACTATGGGAAGGCTGGGGGACTATGGGAGGGCTGGGGGCTGGGAAGGCTGGGGGACTAGCCTTCCCATGGTCCCCCAGCCTTCCCATAGTTCCATGGTCCCCCAGCCTTCCCATAGTTCCGTAGTCCCCCAGCCTTCCCATAGTTCTGTAGTCCCCCAGCCTTCCCATAGTTCCATAGTCCCCCAGCCTTCCCATAGTTCCATAGTCCCCCCCAGCCTTCCCATAGTCCTCCAGCCTTCCCATAGTCCCCCATCCTTCCCATAGTTCCATAGTCCCCCCAGCCTTCCCATAGTCCTTCCCATCCTTCCCATAGTCCCCCAGCCTTCCCATAGTCCCCCAGCCTTCCCATAGTTCCATAGTCCCCCAGTCTTCCCATTGTCCCATAGTCCCCCATCCTTCCCATGGTCCCCCAGCCTTCGCATAGTCCCCCAGCCTTCCCATAGTCCCCCAGCCTTCCCATAGTCCCCCATCCTTCCCGTAGTCCCCCATCCTTCCCGTAGTCGCTCAGCCTTCCCATAGTCCCCCAGCCTTCCCATAGTCCCCCAGCCTTCCCATAGTCCCCCAGCCTTCCCATAGTCCCCCCAGCCTTCCCATAGTCCCCCAGCCTTCCCATAGTCCCCCAGCCTTCCCATAGTCCCCCAGCCTTCCCATAGTCCCCCAGCCTTCCCATAGTCCTCCAGCCTTCCCATAGTCCTTCCAGCCTTCCCATAGTCCTCCAGCCTTCCCGTAGTCGCTCAGCCTTCCCATAGTCCCCCAGCCTTCCCATAGTCCCCCAGCCTTCCCATAGTCCTCCAGCCTTCCCATAGTCCCCCAGCCTTCCCATAGTCCCCCAGCCTTCCCGTAGTCCCCCAGCCTTCCAGTGTATTGACATGAAGCTGACTTATCTGTGTTGTGTTATTGTTCCTCAGGTCTGGAAGGAGACCCAGAGGCCCAGGTCATGGCAGGACAGTACCCCAGCCCAGAGCATTACATGCAGGGGGAGGAGGAGGACCAGGGCTGGGTGTCCTGGGCCTGGTCCTTCGTCCCAGCTATCGTGGGAGCTGAGGATGAGGAGGGAGAGGAAGGCTTCTACCAGCAGGGGGAGGAGGGAGGCCGGTCCAGCCCACAGCAGAACCCACCTAAAGACCCTGTT
>NW_025747547.1:10000-22500 GCF_021184085.1 Oncorhynchus gorbuscha | reverse complement strand
GGGAGGAGAAGAGGGAGGAGAAGAGAGGGAGGAGAAGAGAGGGAGAGAGAAGAGGGAGGAGAAGAGAGGAAAGAGAGCAGAGGGAGGAGAAGAGGGAGGAAAGAGAGGGAGGAGAAGAGAGGGAGAGAGAGAGCAGAGGGAGGAGAAGAGAGGGAGGAGAAGAGAGCAGAGGGAGGAGAAGAGAGGGAGAGAGAAGAGAGGGAGGAGAAGAGAGGGAAGAAGAGAGAGCAGAGGGAGGAGAGAGAGAAGAGAGGGAGAGAGAGAGGGAGGGAAGAGAGAGGGAGGGAGAGAGCAGAGGGAGGAGAAGAGAGCAGAGGGAGGAGGAGAAGAGAGAGGAGAAGAGAGCAGAGGGAGGAGAAGAGAGGGAGGGAAAGAGAGCAGAGGGAGGAGAAGAGAGGGAGGAGAGAGCAGAGGGAGGAGAAGAGAGGGAGGAGAAGAGAGGGAGGAGAAGAGAGGGAGGAGAGAAGAGGGAGGAGAAGAGAGGGAGGAGAAGAGAGGGAGGAGAAGAGAGAGGAGAGAGAGAGGAGGAGAAGAGAGGGAAAGAGAGAAAGAGGGAGGAGAGAGAGGGAGGAGAAGAGAGGGAGGGAGGAGAAGAGAGGGAGGAGAAGAGAGGGAGGAGAGAGAGGGAGGAGAAGAGAGGGAGGAGAAGAGAGGGAGGAGAAGAGAGGGAGGAGAAGAGAGGAAAGAGAGAGCAGAGGGTGGAGAAGAGAGGGTGGAGAAGAGAGGGTGGAGAAGAGAGGGTGGAGAAGAGAGGGTGGAGAAGAGAGGGTGGAGAAGAGAGGGTGGAGAAGAGAGGGTGGAGAAGAGAGGGTGGAGAAGAGAGGGTGGAGAAGAGAGGGTGGAGAAGAGAGGGAGGAGAAGAGAGGGAAAGAGAGAGCAGAGGGAGGAGAAGAGAGGGAGGAGAAGAGGGGGAGGAGAGCAGAGGGAGGAGAAGAGGGGGAGGAGAGCAGAGGGAGGAGAAGAGAGGAAAGAGAGAGCAGAGGGAGGAGAAGAGAGGAAAGAGGGAGGAGAAGAGAGGAAGGATGAAAGTGGTTCCATCAGTAGAATAATAAGGTGCAGCTGCTCCAGTCTGTTCTGACCTGCACCTGCTTCCTGTGTTAGTCGAAACGGTGGGACTGAGCTGCACCCAGCCAGCCATCACACCTCTCTCTCCCCCCGGCCAGACCCTCCTTACCCCCTCTCTCCTCTCTCCCCCTGACCAGACTCTCCTCACCCCCCTGACCACACTCTCCTCACCCCCCTCCCTCCTCTCTCTCTCCGGAGAGTGTTTGTGTTGTTCAGAGACCTCCACTCAGTCTGTGTGTTGTTCAGAGACCTCCACTCAGTCTGTGTGTTGTTCAGAGACCTCCACTCGGTCTGTGTGTTGTTCAGAGACCTCCAGGGTCTGTGTGTTGTTCAGAGACCTCCACTCAGTCTGTGTGTTGTTCAGAGACCTCCACTCAGTCTGTGTTGTTCAGAGTCAGTCTGTGTGTTGTTCAGAGACTCAGTCTGTGTGTTGTTCAGAGACCTCCACTCAGTCTGTGTGTTGTTCAGAGACCCAGAGACCTCCACTCAGTCTGTGTGTTGTTCAGAGACCTCCACTCAGTCTGTGTGTTGTTCAGAGACCTCCACTCAGTCTGTGTGTTGTTCAGAGACCTCCACTCAGTCTGTGTGTTGTCCTGAGACCCAGAGACCTCCACTCAGTCTGTGTGTTGTTCAGAGACCTCCACTCAGTCTGTGTGTTGTTCAGAGACCTCCACTCAGTCTGTGTGTTGTTCAGAGACCTCCACTCAGTCTGTGTGTTGTTCAGAGACCTCCACTCAGTCTGTGTGTTGTTCAGAGACCTCCACTCAGTCTGTGTGTTGTTCAGAGACCTCTACTCAGTCTGTGTGTTGTTCAGAGACCTCCACTCAGTCTGTGTGTTGTCAGAGACCTCCACTCAGTCTGTGTGTTGTTCAGAGACCTCCACTCAGTCTGTGTGTTGTTCAGAGACCTCCACTCAGTCTGTGTGTTGTTCAGAGACCTCCACTCAGTCTGTGTGTTGTTCAGAGACCTCCACTCAGTCTGTGTGTTGTTCAGAGACCTCCACTCAGTCTGTGTGTTGTTCAGAGACCTCCACTCAGTCTGTGTGTTGTTCAGAGACCTCCACTCAGTCTGTGTGTTGTTCAGAGACCTCCACTCAGTCTGTGTGTTGTCCTGAGACCCAGAGACCTCCACTCAGTCTGTGTGTTGTTCAGAGACCTCCACTCAGTCTGTGTGTTGTTCAGAGACCTCCACTCAGTCTGTGTGTTGTCCTGAGACCTCCACTCAGTCTGTGTGTTGTTCAGAGACCTCCACTCAGTCTGTGTGTTGTTCAGAGACCTCCACTCAGTCTGTGTGTTGTTCAGAGACCTCCACTCAGTCTGTGTGTTGTTCAGAGACCTCCACTCAGTCTGTGTGTTGTTCAGAGACCTCCACTCAGTCTGTGTGTTGTTCAGAGACCTCCACTCAGTCTGTGTGTTGTTCAGAGACCTCCACTCAGTCTGTGTGTTGTTCAGAGACCTCCACTCAGTCTGTGTGTTGTTCAGAGACCTCCACTCAGTCTGTGTGTTGTTCAGAGACCTCCACTCAGTCTGTGTGTTGTCCTGAGACCCAGAGACCTCCACTCAGTCTGTGTGTTGTTCAGAGACCTCCACTCAGTCTGTGTGTTGTTCAGAGACCTCCACTCAGTCTGTGTGTTGTTCAGAGACCTCCACTCAGTCTGTGTGTTGTTCAGAGACCTCCACTCAGTCTGTGTGTTGTTCAGAGACCTCCACTCAGTCTGTGTGTTGTTCAGAGACCTCCACTCAGTCTGTGTGTTGTTCAGAGACCTCCACTCAGTCTGTGTGTTGTTCAGAGACCTCCACTCAGTCTGTGTGTTGTTCAGAGACCTCCACTCAGTCTGTGTGTTGTTCAGAGACCCAGAGACCTCCACTCAGTCTGTGTGTTGTTCAGAGACCTCCACTCAGTCTGTGTGTTGTTCAGAGACCTCCACTCAGTCTGTGTGTTGTTCAGAGACCCAGAAACCTCCACTCAGTCTGTGTGTTGTTCAGAGACCTCCACTCAGTCTGTGTGTTGTTCAGAGACCCAGAGACCTCCACTCAGTCTGTGTGTTGTTCAGAGACCTCCACTCAGTCTGTGTGTTGTTCAGAGACCTCCACTCAGTCTGTGTGTTGTTCAGAGACCCAGAGACCTCCACTCAGTCTGTGTGTTGTTCAGAGACCTCCACTCAGTCTGTGTGTTGTTCAGAGACCTCCACTCAGTCTGTGTGTTGTTCAGAGACCCAGAGACCTCCACTCAGTCTGTGTGTTGTTCAGAGACCTCCACTCAGTCTGTGTGTTGTTCTCCACTCAGTCTGTGTGTTGTTCAGAGACCTCCACTCAGTCTGTGTTGTTCAGAGACCTCCACTCAGTCTGTGTTTGTTCAACTCCACTGTCTGTGTGTTGTTCAGAGACCTCCACTCAGTCTGTGTGTTGTTCAGAGACCTCCACTCAGTCTCTCTGTCTGTCTCTCTCTCTGTCTCTCTCTCTCTGTCTCTCTCTCTGTCTCTCTCTCTGTCTCTCTCTCTCTGTCTCTCTCTCTGTCTCTCTCTCTGTCTCTCTGTCTGTCTGTCTGTCTCTCTCTCTCTCTCTCTGATTTTCTGGTGTTTAAAGTGAAGTATTACATCTCTCCAGGGCCTTGTTCTGTGAGATCCCAAAGAGATGTTGACTTTGTTTATCAACCATGTTTCCCCCCTCTCTATCTGTGTGTGTGTGTGTGTGTGTGTGTGTGTGTGTGTGTGTGTGTGACCAGTTGACAGAGATGCAGACGGAGAGCAGTTACTACAGTCCTCAGAAGATGAAGAGCAGGGAGGGGCTCAGTCTGGATTTGGAGGGGATCGCCATGGAGGTAATGATCCTTCTGGGTCTGCTCTGTTCTACACACAGAGACACACACAGAGACACACACAGAGACACACACAGAGACACACACAGAGACACACACAGAGACACACACACAGAGACACACACAGAGACACACACAGAGACACACACACAGAGACACACACACAGAGACACACACACAGAGACACACACAGAGACACACACACAGAGACACACACACAGAGAGACACACACAGAGAGACACACACAGAGAGACACACACAGAGAGACACACACAGAGAGACACACACAGAGAGACACACACAGAGAGACACACACAGAGAGACACACACAGAGAGACACACACAGAGAGACACACACAGAGAGACACACACAGAGAGACACAGAGAGACACACACACAGAGACACACAGAGAGACACACACAGAGAGACACACAGAGACACACAGAGACACACAGAGACACACTATAACAGACTGTAATCTCGTCCCTCACTGTGACTACACTATAACAGACTGTAATCTCATCCCTCACTATAGCAGACTGTAATCTCATCCCTCACTATAGCAGACTGTAATCTCATCCCTCACTATAACAGACTGTAATCTCATTCCTCACTATAACAGACTGTAATCTCATCCCTCACTATAAGACTGTAATCTCATCCCTCACTATAACAGACAGTAATCTCATCCCTCACTATAACAGACTGTAAACTCATCCCTCACTATAACAGATTGTAATCTCGTCCCTCACTGTGACTACACTATAACAGACTGTAATCTCATCCCTCACTATAACAGACTGTAATCTCATCCCTCACTATAACAGACTGTAATCTCATCCCTCAATATAACAGACTGTAATCTCATCCCTCACTATAACAGACTGTAATCTCATCCCTCACTGTGACTACACTATAACAGACTGTAATCTCATCCCTCACTATAACAGACTGTAATCTCATCCCTCACTATAACAGACTGTAATCTCATCCCTCACTATAACAGACTGTAATCTCATCCCTCAGTATAACAGACTGTAATCTCATCCCTCAGTATAACAGACTGTAATCTCATCCCAGTATAACAGACACTCACTATAACAGACAGACTGTAATCTCATCCCTCACTATAACAGACTGTAATCTCATCCCTCACTATAACAGACTGTAATCTCATCCCTCACTATAACAGACTGTAATCTCATCCCTCACTATAACAGACTGTAATCTCATCCCTCACTGTGACTACACTATAACAGACTGTAATCTCATCCCTCACTGTGACTACACTATAACAGACTGTAATCTCATCCCTCACTATAACAGACTGTAATCTCATCCCTCACTATAACAGACTGTAATCTCATCCCTCACTAAAACAGACTGTAATCTCAACCCTCACTAAAACAGACTGTAATCTCATCCCTCACTATAACAGACTGTAATCTAATCCCTCACTATAACAGACTGTAAACTCATCCCTCACTATAACAGATTGTAATCTCGTCCTTCACTGTGACTACACTATAACAGACTGTAATCTCATCCCTCACTATAACAGACTGTAATCTCATCCCTCACTATAACAGACTGTAATCTCATCCCTCACTATAACAGACTGTAATCTCATCCCTCACTATAACAGACTGTAATCTCATCCCTCACTATAACAGACTGTAATCTCATCCCTCACTATAAAACTGTAATCTCATCCCTCACTATAACAGACAGTAATCTCATCCCTCACTATAACAGACTGTAAACTCATCCCTCACTATAACAGATTGTAATCTCGTCCCTCACTGTGACTACACTATAACAGACTGTAATCTCATCCCTCACTATAACAGACTGTAATCTCATCCCTCACTATAACAGACTGTAATCTCATCCCTCAATATAACAGACTGTAATCTCATCCCTCACTATAACAGACTGTAATCTCATCCCTCACTGTGACTACACTATAACAGACTGTAATCTCATCCCTCACTATAACAGACTGTAATCTCATCCCTCACTATAACAGACTGTAATCTCATCCCTCACTATAACAGACTGTAATCTCATCCCTCAGTATAACAGACTGTAATCTCATCCCTCAGTATAACAGACTGTAAACTCATCCCTCACTATAACAGACTGTAATCTCATCCCTCACTATAACAGACTGTAATCTCATCCCTCACTATAACAGACTGTAATCTCATCCCTCACTATAACAGACTGTAATCTCATCCCTCACTATAACAGACTGTAATCTCATCCCTCACTATAACAGACTGTAATCTCATCCCTCACTGTGACTACACTATAACAGACTGTAATCTCATCCCTCACTGTGACTACACTATAACAGACTGTAATCTCATCCCTCACTATAACAGACTGTAATCTCATCCCTCACTATAACAGACTGTAATCTCATCCCTCACTAAAACAGACTGTAATCTCAACCCTCACTAAAACAGACTGTAATCTCATCCCTCACTATAACAGACTGTAATCTAATCCCTCACTATAACAGACTGTAAACTCATCCCTCACTATAACAGATTGTAATCTCGTCCTTCACTGTGACTACACTATAACAGACTGTAATCTCATCCCTCACTATAACAGACTGTAATCTCATCCCTCACTATAACAGACTGTAATCTCATTCCTCACTACAACAGACTGTAATCTCATCCCTCACTATAACAGACTGTAATCTCATCCCTCACTATAACAGACTGTTATCTCATCCCACACTATAAAACTGTAATCTCATCCCTCACTATAACAGACAGTAATCTCATCCCTCACTATAACAGACTGTAAACTCATCCCTCACTATAACAGATTTCAATCTCAGACTGTAATAACAGACTGTAATCTCATCCCTCACTATAACAGACTGTAATCTCATCCCTCACTATAACAGACTGTAATCTCATCCCTCACTAAAACAGACTGTAATCTCATATAACAGACTCATCCCTCTATAACAGACTGTAATCTCATCCTCACTATAACAGACTGTATCTCATCCCTCACTATAATAGACTGTAATCTCATCCCTCACTATAACAGACTGTAATCTCATCCCTCACTATAACAGACTGTAATCTCATCCCTCACTATAACAGACTGTAATCTCATTCCTCACTATACCAGACTGTAATCTCATCCCTCACTATAACAGACTGTAATCTCATTCCTCACTATACCAGACTGTAATCTCATCCCTCACTATAACAGACTGTAATCTCATCCCTCACTATAACAGACTGTAATCTCATTCCTCACTACAACAGACTGTAATCTCATCCCTCACTATAACAGACTGTAATCTCATCCCTCACTATAACAGACTGTAATCTCATCCCTCACTATAACAGACTGTAATCTCATTCCTCACTACAACAGACTGTAATCTCATTCCTCACTATAACAGACTGTAATCTCATTCCTCACTATAACAGACTGTAATCTCATCCCTCACTATAACAGACTGTAATCTCATCCCTCACTATAACAGACTGTAATCTCATTCCTCACTATAACAGACTGTAATCTCATTCCTCACTATAACAGACTGTAATCTCATTCCTCACTATAACAGACTGTAATCTCATCCCTCACTATAACAGACTGTAATCTCATCCCTCACTATAACAGACTGTAATCTCATCCCTCACTATAACAGACTGTAATCTCATTCCTCACTATAACAGACTGTAATCTCATCCCTCACTATAACAGACTGTAATCTCATCCCTCACTATAACAGACTGTAATCTCATCCCTCACTATAACAGACTGTAATCTCATCCCTCACTATAACAGACTGTAATCTCATTCCTCACTATACCAGACTGTAATCTCATTCCTCACTATACCAGACTGTAATCTCATCCCTCACTATAACAGACTGTAATCTCATCCTCACTATAACAGACTGTAATCTCATCCCTCACTATAACAGACTGTAATCTCATCCCTCACTATAACAGACTGTAATCTCATCCCTCACTATAACAGACTGTAATCTCATCCCTCACTATAACAGACTGTAATCTCATTCCTCACTATAACAGACTGTAATCTCATTCCTCACTATAACAGACTGTAATCTCATCCTCACTATAACAGACTGTAATCTCATCCCTCACTATAACAGACTGTAATCTCATCCCTCACTATAACAGACTGTAATCTCATCCCTCACTATAACAGACTGTAATCTCATCCCTCACTATAACAGACTGTAATCTCATCCCTCACTATAACAGACTGTAATCTCATCCCTCACTATAACAGACTGTAATCTCATCCCTCACTATAACAGACTGTAATCTCATTCCTCACTACAACAGACTGTAATCTCATCCCTCTGACCGTTCAGCTGTCGGTCCTTTATAAGCCTGTGTGATTATTCATCACATTTAAAGAGAGGCAGACACTCTTGGACCGAGGGGTGTTTTTAATTCTCTCTCTCTCAGTACGTTCATAAACTCTCTCCGGGCCACTCATCTAATTCAGTGGAATTCACAGCTCAGGACCAGACCTCGGCCCAGATCCTTGATCCCTGTTCCCCTCGGCGTCAAAGATATTTTTATACCTTATTCTCTGGGATACTGATTTCCTGGGTCTCTGGCCGGTCTCCCAAAGTAATGGAACAGATAGGAGGGGGGAGGGGAATGGTTAAACAGGGAACGAGGAGGAGGAGGAGGAGGAGGAGGAGGAGGGCCGTGGAGGCAGGGAGAGGAGAATGGTTAAATGGGGTACGAGGAGGAGGAGGGCTTGGAAGCAGGGAGAGGAGAGGAGAATGGTTAAATGGGGTACGAGGAGCAGGAGGAGGAGGGCTTGGAAGCAGGGAGAGGAGAGGAGAATGGTTAAACAGGGAACGAGGAGGAGGAGGAGGAGGAGGAGGGCTTGGAAGCAGGGAGAGGAGAGGAGAATGGTTAAACAGGGAACGAGGAGGAGGTGGAGGGCCGTGGAAGCAGGGAGAGTAGAGGAGAATGGTTAAACAGGGAACGAGGAGGAGGTGGAGGGCCGTGGAAGCAGGGAGAGGAGAGGAGAATTAAACAGGGAAAGCAGGGCTTGTAATTATTCAAACATAAGGTTTTATTGGTGTGGTTCGGGGAAATCCACGGTAAGCAAGGCGAACCACACTTAGGGTTGCCTCCTAAACGGCACCCTATTCCCTACATAGTGCACTACTTTTGACCAAAACCCCTATGGCCCTATGGGCTTTGGTTAAAAATAGTGCACTATATAGGGAATAGGGTGCCATTTGGGGCCAGCTGGTGGTTCCAGACTGCTACAGCAGATTGAGAGTGGTGGCCTTCATCTGTCCCAGGTCTTTTATAAAGACATAATGGCGTTGTAACTTCACCGCCACCACAGAGTAACACTGCCACACTCTAATCACAGTCAAAGAGCCTTGTTCCTGATCGGCCAATGATACGGGCTCTTAAACCGTGTACCACAGGTGGTTTCATTCCTTTCTGTGAGTGGAAGACGTTAATTATGGCCTGTTTTGAGACCGCTCTTCTCCACTGTAGGGAAGGTTCCTCAGTCTGTCTCCATTTTCCCCGGGAGCCCAGTGGCCTGATCACTCTCTGAAGCTCTCCAAACTTCCTCTCTTCTCTTTCTCCTCTCTTTCTCTTTCTCCTCTCCTCTCCTCTCCTCTCCTCTCCTCTCCTCTCCTCTCCTCTCCTCTCCTCTCCTCTCCTCTCCTCTCCTCTCCTCTCCTCTCCTCTAGGTGCTGATGATGGGGGAACCCTTCTTCGACTGTCAGATCGGCATCGTGGGCGTCCGGGCGCTCTGCCTGAAAGGCATCATGGGAGTGCGGGACTTTGAGGAGAACTTGAACAGACGGGAGGAGGTAAAGAACTAGGCTGATCTTCCTCAACTCTCCTTCCTCAAACCTCCTCTCCTTCCTCCTTCCTCAAACCTTCCTCTCCTTCCTCAAACCTCCTCTCCTTCCTCCTTCCTCCCTCTCCTCTCCTTCCTCAAACCTCCTCTCCTTCCTCCTTCCTCAAACCTCCTCTCCTTCCTCCTTCCTCAAACCTCCTCTCCTTCCTCCTTCCTCAAACCTCCTTCCTCCCCCTCCTCCTCTCCTTCTCCTTCCTCAAACCTCCCTCCTTCCTCAAACCTCCTCTCCTTCCTCCTTCCTCAAACCTCAAACCCTTCCTTCCTCTTCCTCAAACCCCCTCCTCTCCTTCCTCAAACCCCCTCCTCTCCTTCCTCAAACCTCCTCTCCTTCCCCTCCTCTCTCCTTCCTCAAACCTCCTCTCCTTCCTCCTTCCTCAAACCTCTCTCTTCCTTCCTCTCCTTCCTCAAACCTCCTCTCCTTCCTCCTTCCTCCCTCTCCTTCCTCCTTCCTCCCTCTCCTCTCCTTCCTCACCCTCCTCTCCTTCCTCCCTCTCCTCTCCTTCCTCACCCTCCTCTCCTTCCACCCTCCTCTCCTTCCTCCCTCCCCTCTCCTTCCTCACCTTCCTCTCCTTCCTCACCTCTCCCTCCTCACCCTCCTCTATTAGTTATAGTTATAGTTATTAGTCTCATAGTTAAAACTATGACTGTGTCAGTATGTTCCTATACTGTGATTGATTGTCTGTCCTCTCCTTCCTCACCTCTCCTTCCTCCCCCTCCTCTCCTTCCTCTCCTTCCTCACCTCTCCTTCCTCCCCCTCCTCTCCTTCCTCTCCTTCCTCCCTCTCCTCTCCTTCCTCACCCTCCTCTCCTTCCACCCTCCTCTCCTTCCTCAACCCTCCTCTCCTTCCTCCTTCCTCAAACCTCCTCTTCTTCCTCTCCTTCCTCTCCTCCCCCTCCTCTCCTTCCTCACCTCTCCCTCCTCACCCTCCTCTTTTAGTTATAGTTATTAGTCTCATAGTTAAAACTATGACTGTGTCAGTATGTTCCTATACTGTGATTGATTGTCTGTCCTCTCCTTCCTCCCCCTCCTCTCCTTCCTCTCCTTCCTCACCTCTCCTTCCTCTCCTTCCTCACCTCTCCCTCCTCACCCTCTATTAGTTATAGTTATTAGTCTCATAGTTAAAACTATGACTGTGTCAGTGTGTTCCTATACTGTGATTGATTGTCTATCCTCTCCTCCTCCCAGGATGCAGTGTTCTTCAGCTGTGGAGAGAGTCTGAGCAGTAAAGGCATGACCTACCTGACCAACTCCCTGTTCGACTACCGCTCTCCAGAGAACAACGGGGTCAGAGCAGAGTTCATCCTGGATTCCACCAATCACAAGGTCAGAACTCACACAGGCCTTTATAGTGCACAATAATTATCATGGTATTACACATTACTCCTTTATACTGTATCTGTACCTCAACCTGTTAGTCCTCATCAACCTGTTAGTCCTCATCAACCTGTTAGTCCTCATCAACCTGTTAGTCCTTGTCAACCTGTTAGTCCTCATCAACCTGTTAGTCCTCATCAACCTGTTAGTCCTCATCAACCTGTTAGTCCTCATCTACCTGTTAGTCCTCATCAACCTGTTAGTCCTCATCTCAACCTGTTAGTCCTCATCAACCTGTTAGTCCTCATCTACCTGTTAGTCCTCATCTACCTGTTAGTCCTCATCTACCTGTTAGTCCTCATCAACCTGTTAGTCCTCATCAACCTGTTAGTCCTCATCTACCTGTTAGTCCTCATCTACCTGTTAGTCCTCATCTACCTGTTAGTCCTCATCAACCTGTTAGTCCTCATCAACCTGTTAGTCCTCATCAACCTGTTAGTCCTCATCTACCTGTTAGTCCTCATCAACCTGTTAGTCCTCATCAACCTGTTAGTCCTCATCAACCTGTTAGTCCTCATCAACCTGTTAGTCCTCATCAACCTGTTAGTCCTCATCAACCTGTTAGTCCTCATCAACCTGTTAGTCCTCATCAACCTGTTAGTCCTCATCAACCTGTTAGTCCTCATCAACCTGTTAGTCCTCATCAACCTGTTAGTCCTCATCAACCTGTTAGTCCTCATCAACCTGTTAGTCCTCATCAACCTGTTAGGGCAACCTGTTAGTCCTCATCAACCTGTTAGTCCTCGTCAACCTGTTAGTCCTCATCAACCTGTTAGTCCTCATCTACCTGTTAGTCCTCATCTACCTGTTAGTCCTCATCAACCTGTTTGTCCTCCTCAACCTGTTTGTCCTCATCAACCTGTTAGTCCTCATTAGTCCTGTTTAACCCTATGCTGACCCCCTGTCTCTTCAGGCCTGTTTAACCCTATCTGACCTGTTGTCCTCTTCAGGCCTGTTTAACCTGTTATGTCCTCATCAACCTGTTAGTCCCCTGTCAACCTCTTCAGGTCTGTTTAACCCTATGCTGACCCCTGTCTCATCAGGCCTGTTTAGTCCCTATGCTGTCCTCCCCCTGTTAAGCTGTCCTCATCAGGCCTGTTTAACCCTATCTGACCTGTTGTCCTCTTCACCTGTTTAACCCTATGCTCCCCATCTTCACCTGTTTAACCCTATGCTGACCCCCCTGTCTCTTCAGGCCTGTTTAACCCTATGCTGACCCCCCTGTCTCTTCAGGTCTGTTTAGCCCTATGCTGACCTGTCTCCCCCCTGTTAGTCCCCCTGTCTCTTCAGGTCTGTTTAACCCTATGCTGACCCCCT
>NW_025747547.1:0-5000 GCF_021184085.1 Oncorhynchus gorbuscha | reverse complement strand
TACTGTATGCACACATGACCATGATAAGTAGACTTTGGATAAAAGACCATGATGCTAAATAGACCATGATATTTACTATAGACCACGATACTACTATAGACCATGATACTACTATAGACCATGATACTACTATAGACCATGATACTACTATAGACCATGATACTACTATAGAGATACTACTATAGACCATGATACTACTAGACCATGATACTAGACCATGATACTACTATAGACCATGATACTACTATAGACCATGATACTACTATAGACCATGATACTACTATAGACCATGATACTACTATAGACCATGATACTACTATAGACCATGATATACTATAGACCATGATACTAGACCATGATACTACTATAGACCATGATACTACTATAGACCATGATACTACTATAGACCATGATACTACTATAGACCATGATACTACTATAGACCATGATACTACTATAGACCATGATACTACTATAGACCATGATACTACTATAGACCATGATACTACTATAGACCATGATACTACTATAGACCATGATACTACTATAGACCATGATACTACTATAGACCATGATACTACTATAGACCATGATACTACTATAGACCATGATACTACTATAGACCATGATACTACTATAGACCATGATACTACTATAGACCATGATACTACTATAGACCATGATACTACTATAGACCATGATACTACTATACTACTACTACTATAGACCATGATACTACTATAGACCATGATACTACTATAGACCATGATACTACTATAGACCATGATACTACTATAGACCATGATACTATAGACATGATACTAGACCATGATACTACTATAGACCATGATACTACTATAGACCATGATACTACTATAGACCATGATACTACTATAGACCATGATACTACTATAGACCATGATACTACTATAGACCATGAGACCATGATACTACTATAGACCATGATACTACTATAGACCATGATACTACTATAGACCATGATACTACTATAGACCATGATACTACTATAGACCATGATACTACTATAGACCATGATACTACTATAGACCATGATACTACTATAGACCATGATACTACTATAGACCATGATACTACTATAGACCATGATACTACTATAGACTACTATATAGACCACTGATAGACCTACTATAGACCATGATACTACTATAGACCATGATACTACTATAGACCATGATACTACTATAGACCATGATACTACTATAGACCATGATACTACTATAGACCATGATACTACTATAGACCATGATACTACTATAGACCATGATACTACTATAGACCATGATACTACTATAGACCATGATACTACTATAGACCATGATACTACTATAGACCATGATACTACTATAGACCATGATACTACTATAGACCATGATACTACTATAGACCATGATACTACTATAGACCATGATACTACTATAGACCATGATACTACTATAGACCATGATACTACTATAGACCATGATACTACTATAGACCATGATAGACATGATACTATAGACCATGATACTACTATAGACACTATAGATACTACTATAGACCATGATACTACTATAGACTACTATGATACTACTATAGACCATGATACTACTATAGACCATGATACTACTATAGACCATGATACTACTATAGACCATGATACTACTATAGACCATGATACTACTATAGACCATGATACTACTATAGACCATGATACTACTATAGACCATGATACTACTATAGACCATGATACTACTATAGACCATGATACTACTATAGACCATGATACTACTATAGACCAGATACTACTATGACCATGATACTACTATAGACCATGATACTACTATAGACCATGATACTACTATAGACCATGATACTACTATAGACCATGATACTACTATAGACCATGATACTACTATAGACCATGATACTACTATAGACCATGATACTACTATAGACCTACTATAGACCATGATACTACTATAGACCATGATACTACTATAGACCATGATACTACTATAGACCATGATACTACTATAGACCATGATACTACTATAGACCATGATACTACTATAGACCATGATACTACTATAGACCATGATACTACTATAGACCATGATACTACTATAGACCATGATACTACTATAGACCATGATACTACTATAGACCATGATACTACTATAGACCATGATACTACTATAGACCATGATACTACTATAGACCATGATACTACTATAGACCATGATACTACTATAGACCATGATACTACTATAGACCATGATACTACTATAGACCATGATACTACTATAGACCATGATACTACTATAGACCATGATACTACTATAGACCATGATACTACTATAGACCATGATACTACTATAGACCATGATACTACTATAGACCATGATACTACTATAGACCATGATACTACTATAGACCATGATACTACTATAGACCATGATACTACTATAGACCATGATACTACATGATACTACTATAGACCATGATACTACTATAGACCATGATACTACTATAGACCATGATACTACTATAGACCATGATACTACTATAGACCATGATACTACTATAGACCATGATACTACTATAGACCATGATACTACTATAGACCATGATACTACTATAGACCATGATACTACTATAGACCATGATACTACTATAGACCATGATACTACTATAGACCATGATACTAGACCATGATACTACTATAGACCATGATACTACTATAGACCATGATACTACTATAGACCATGATACTACTATAGACCATGATACTACTATAGACCATGATACTAGACCATGATACTACTATAGACCATGATACTACTATAGACCATGATACTACTATAGACCATGATACTACTATAGACCATGATACTACTATAGACCATGATACTACTATAGACCATGATACTAGACCATGATACTACTATAGACCATGATACTACTATAGACCATGATACTACTATAGACCATGATACTACTATAGACCATGATACTACTATAGACCATGATACTACTATAGACCATGATACTACTATAGACCATGATACTACTATAGACCATGATACTACTATAGACCATGATACTATAGACCACGATACTACTATAGACCACGATACTACTATAGACCATGATACTACTATAGACCATGATACTACTATAGACCATGATACTACTATAGACCATGATACTACTATAGACCACGATACTACTATAGACCATGATACTACTATAGACCATGATACTAGACCACGATACTACTATAGACCATGATACTACTATAGACCATGATACTACTATAGACCATGATACTACTATAGACCATGATACTACTATAGACCATGATACTACTATAGACCATGATACTACTATAGACCATGATACTACTATAGACCATGATACTACTATAGACCATGATACTACTATAGACCATGATACTAGACCATGATACTACTATAGACCATGATACTACTATAGACCATGATACTACTATAGACCATGATACTACTATAGACCATGATACTACTATAGACCATGATACTACTATAGACCATGATACTACTATAGACCACATATCTACTATAGACCATGATACTACTATAGACCATGATACTACTATAGACCATGATAGACATGATACTATAGACCATGATACTACTATAGACCATGATACTACTATAGACCATGATACTACTATAGACCATGATACTACTATAGACCATGATACTACTATAGACCATGATACTACTATAGACCATGATACTACTATAGACCATGACCATGATACTACTATAGACCATGATACTACTATAGACCATGATACTACTATAGACCATGATACTACTATAGACCATGATACTACTATAGACCACGATACTACTATAGACCACGATACTACTATAGACCATGATACTACTATAGACCATGATACTACTATAGACCATGATACTACTATAGACCATGATACTACTATAGACCATGATACTACTATAGACCCTATAGATGACTACTATAGACCATGATACTACTATAGACCATGATACTACTATAGACCATGATACTACTATAGACCATGATACTACTATAGACCACGATACTACTATAGACCATGATACTACTATAGACCATGATACTACTATAGACCATGATACTACTATAGACCATGATACTACTATAGACCATGATACTACTATAGACCATGATACTACTATAGACCACGATACTACTATAGACCACGATACTACTATAGACCACGATACTACTATAGACCACGATACTACTATAGACCATGATACTACTATAGACCATGATACTACTATAGACCATGATACTACTATAGACCATGATACTACTATAGACCATGATACTACTATAGACCATGATACTACTATAGACCATGATACTACTATAGACCATGATACTACTATAGACCATGATACTACTATAGACCATGATACTACTATAGACCATGATACTACTATAGACCACGATACTACTATAGACCATGATACTACTATAGACCATGATACTACTATAGACCATGATACTACTATAGACCATGATACTACTATAGACCATGATACTACTATAGACCTACAGAAGGTCATTCCTTTCTCTCCTTTTCTGCCTCTTTTCATTTCTCTTTCTCATTTCCCCCCTCCCTCCCTCCCTCCCTTCTCACTCTCTCTGCCCCCCCCCACCCCGTCTCTCTCTACACCCCCCTGTCTCTCTCTGCCCCCTGTCTCTCTCTGCCCCCCCCCTGTCTCTCTCTGTCCCCCCTGTCTCTCTCTGCCCCTCCCCACTGTCTCTCTCTGCCCCCCCACCCCGTCTCTCTCTACATCCCCCACCCCCCTGTCTCTCTCTGTCTCCCCCCACCCCGTCTCTCTCTGTCCCCCCCCACCCCGTCTCTCTCTGTCCCCCCCCCCTGTCTCTCTCTGTCCCCCGTCTCTCTCTACATTCCC
>NW_025747546.1:42500-53058 GCF_021184085.1 Oncorhynchus gorbuscha | reverse complement strand
TGGCTCCCCAGTGGGTGGACCTGGCTCCCCAGTGGCTGGGCCTGGCTCCCCAGTGGGTATACCTGGCTCCCCAGTGGGTGGACCTGGCTCCCCAGTGGGTGGACCTGGCTCCCCAGTGGGTGGGCCTGACTCCCCAGTGGGTGGGTCTGGCTCCCCAGTGGGTGGGCCTGGCTCCCCAGTGGGTCGGCCTGGCTCCCCAGTGGGCGGACCTGGCTCCCCAGTGGGTGGGTCTGGCTCCCCAGTGGGTGGGTCTGGCTCCCCAGTGGGTGGGCCTGGCTCCCCAGTGGGTGGGCCTGGCTCCCCAGTGGGCGGACCTGGCTCCCCAGTGGGTGGGTCTGGCTCCCCAGTGGGTGGGCCTGGCTCCCCAGTGGGTGGGCCTGGCTCCCCAGTGGGTGGGCCTGGCTCCCCAGTGGGTGGGCCTGGCTCCCAAGTGAAAATCAAATCAAATTTATTGGTCCCATACACATGGTTAGCAGATGCTATTGGTCACATACACATGTTTAGCAGATGCTATTGGTCACATACACGTGGTTAGCAGATGCTATTGGTCACATACACGTGGTTAGCAGATGCGATTGGTCACATACACATGGTTAGCAGATGCTATTGGTCACATACACGTGGTTAGCAGATGCTATTGGTCACATACACGTGGTTAGCAGATGCGATTGGTCACATACACATGGTTAGCAGATGCTATTGGTCACATACACGTGGTTAGCAGATGCTATTGGTCCCTTACACATGGTTAGCAGATGTTATTGGTCACATACACATGGTCAGCAGATGCTATTGGTCACATACACGTGGTTAGCAGATGTTATTGGTCACATACACATGGTTAGCAGATGTTATTGGTCACATACACATGTTTAGCAGATGTTAACTCTGACAGTGCAGTAATATCTAACCAGTAATATCTAACCAGTAATATCTAACTAAATGCTTGTGCTTCTAGCTCTGACAGTACAGTAATATCTAACCAGTAATATCTAACTAAATGCTTGTGCTTCTAGCTCTGACAGTACAGTAATATCTAACCAGTAATATCTAACTAAATGCTTGTGCTTCTAACTCTGACAGTGCAGTAATATCTAACCAGTAATATCTAACCAGTAATATCTAACCAGTAATATCTAACTAAATGCTTGTGCTTCTAGCTCTGACAGGGCAGTAATATCTAACCAGTAATATCTAACCAGTAATATCTAAGCAGTAATATCTAACCAGTAATATCTAACCAGTAATATCTAACCAGTAATATCTAACCAGTAATATCTTACCAGTAATATCTAACCAGTAATATCTAACCAGTAATATCTAACTAAATGCTTGTGCTTCTAGCTCTGACAGGGCAGTAATATCTAACCAGTAATATCTAATCAGTAATATCTAACCAGTAATATCTAACCAGTAATATCTTACCAGTAATATCTAAGCAGTAATATCTAACCAGTAATATCTAACCAGTAATATCTAAGCAGTAATATCTAACCAGTAATATCTAACCAGTAATATCTAACCAGTAATATCTTACCAGTAATATCTAACCAGTAATATCTAACCAGTAATATCTAACTAAATGATTGTGCTTCTAGCTCTGACAGTACAGTAATATCTAACCAGTAATATCTAACCAGTAATATCTAACCAGTAATATCTAACCAGTCATATCTAACCAGTAATATCTAACCAGTAATATCTAACCAGTAATATTTAACTAAATGCTTGTGCTTCTAGCTCTGACAGGGCAGTAATATCTAACCAGTAATATCTAACCAGTAATATCTAACTAAATGTTTGTGCTTCTAGCTCTGACAGTGCAGTAATATCTTACCAGTAATATCTAACCAGTAATATCTAACTAAATGTTTGTGCTTCTAGCTCTGACAGTGCAGTAATATCTAACCAGTAATATCTAACTAAATGTTTGTGCTTCTAGCTCTGACAGGGCAGTAATATCTAACCAGTAATATCTAGCTAAATGCTTGTGCTTCTAGCTCTGACAGGGCAGTAATATCTAACCAGTAATATCTAGCTAAATGCTTGTGCTTCTAGCTCTGACAGGGCAGTAATATCTAACCAGTAATATCTAACCAGTAATATCTAACTAAATGCTTGTGCTTCTAGCTCTGACAGGGCAGTAATATCTAACCAGTAATATCTAACCAGTAATATCTAACCAGTAATATCTAACCAGTAATATCTAACTAAATGCTTGTGCTTCTAGCTCTGACAGGGCAGTAATATCTAACCAGTAATATCTAACCAGTAATATCTAACCAGTAATATCTAACTAAATGCGTGTGCTTCTAACTCTGACAGGGCAGTAATATCTAACCAGTAATATCTAACCAGTAACATCTAACCAGTAATATCTAACCAGTAATATCTAACCAGTAATATCTAACTAAATGCTTGTGCTTCTAACTCTGACAGTGCAGTAATATCTAACCAGTAATATCTAACCAGTAATATCTAAGCAGTAATATCTAAGCAGTAATATCTAACCAGTAATATCTAACCAGTAATATCTAAGCAGTAATATCTAACCAGTAATATCTAACCAGTATTATCTAACTAAATGTTTGTTCTTCTAGCTCTGACAGGGCAGTAATATCTAACCAGTAATATCTAACTAAATGCTTGTGCTTCTAGCTCTGACAGGGCAGTAATATCTAAGCAGTAATATCTAAGCAGTAATATCTAAGCAGTAATATCTAAGCAGTAATATCTAACCAGTAATATCTAACCAGTAATATCTAACTAAATGCTTGTGCTTCTAGCTCTGACAGGGCAGTAATATCTAACTAAATGCTTGTGCTTCTAGCTCTGACAGGGCAGTAATATCTAACCAGTAATATCTAACCGTTCCGGTTCCGGTTGGAGCGAGTGGTCGCATCTGCACGTCGCTCCAACGGGTAGTATAACTTTTTCATTATATTTCATTATATTCATTATATCACAACGGTTTGATTTGTCTTATCTTAGCAATTTCTTCTCAGCTAGCTACATAGCCGTCTTTGTATCAAAGATAATTGCGTAATTATCGTATTTCGCCGTCCTAACGTAGTCTTCACTAGCCAGCTAGCTAACGTCCACTGATTAGCTGCACTGAGAAACTTTTACACTCAACTGAACGACTTGATTAGTTTAGTGTTAGCTACCTACATAGCTGTCTTTGCTGTCTTCGTATCATCGTATCATCGTATCCAAGATAATTGTGTTGTTTAGGTTTAGAGTGTGTAGTCTTAGAGTGATTATCTTAATTTACCGAGGTTAGCTAGCCAGCTATTTGTCGTCCTTAACGTAGGTGACTCTGCTAGCTAGCCAACAGCTAGCCAACGCTAGCCAACGTCTTCTGTATAGAACTCAACTACCCGGTCGCATTCACAGGTTGTATCACATTTTCACTTCATTTCATTACAGTACAACGGTTTGATTTGTTTGATCGTAGCTAGCTACTTAGCTAGCTACATAGCCGTCTTTGTATCAAAGATAATTGTGTAGTCTAGAGCGATTTTCTAGGTTCGCTAGCCATCTATTGTCGTTCTTTTAACGCAACGTAACGTAAACAACACTGCTAGCTAGCCTGCTAGCCCCGAATAGCAACACTGCAGAAACTATTACACTCAACGGAATGACTTGATTAGTGTAGTGTCAACAACGCACCCACTGCCAGCTGGCCTACTTCAGCAGTACTGTATCATTTTAATCATTTTAGTCAATAAGATTCTTGCTACGTAGCTTAACTTTCTGAACATTCGAGACGTGTAGTCCACTTGTCATTCCAATCTCCTTTGCATTAGCGTAGCCTCTTCTGTAGCCTGTCAACTATGTGTCTGTTTATCCCTGTTCTCTCCTCTCTGCACAGACCATACAAACGCTCCTCACCGCGTGGCCGCGGCCACCCTACTCTGGTGGTCCCAGCGCGCACGACCCACGTGGAGTTCCAGGTCTCCGGTAGCCTCTGGAACTGCCAATCTGCGGTCAACAAGGCAGAGTTCATCTCAGCCTATGCCTCCCTCCAGTCCCTCGACTTCTTGGCACTGACGGAAACATGGATCACCACAGACAACACTGCTACTCCTACTGCTCTCTCTTCGTCCGCCCACGTGTTCTCGCACACCCCGAGAGCATCTGGTCAGCGGGGTGGTGGCACCGGATCCTCATCTCTCCCAAGTGGTCATTCTCTCTTTCTCCCCTTACCCATCTGTCTATCGCCTCCTTTGAATTCCATGCTGTCACAGTTACTAGCCCTTTCAAGCTTAACATCCTTATCATTTATCGCCCTCCAGGTTCCCTCGGAGAGTTCATCAATGAGCTTGATGCCTTGATAAGCTCCTTTCCTGAGGACGGCTCACCTCTCACAGTTCTGGGCGACTTTAACCTCCCCACGTCTACCTTTGACTCTTTCCTCTCTGCCTCCTTCTTTCCACTCCTCTCCTCTTTTGACCTCACCCTCTCACCTTCCCCCCTACTCACAAGGCAGGCAATACGCTCGACCTCATCTTTACTAGATGCTGTTCTTCCACTAACCTCACTGCAACTCCCCTCCAAGTCTCCGACCACTGCCTTGTATCCTTTTCCCTCTCGCTCTCATCCAACACCTCCCACACTGCCCCTACTCGGATGGTATCGCGCCGTCCCAACCTTCGCTCTCTCTCCCCCGCTACTCTCTCCTCTTCCATCCTATCATCTCTTCCCTCCGCTCAAACCTTCTCCCACCTATCTCCTGATTCTGCCTCCTCAACCCTCCTCTCCTCCCTCTCTGCATCCCTTGACTCTCTATGTCCCCTATCCTCCAGGCCGGCTCGGTCCTCCCCTCCCGCTCCGTGGCTCGATGACTCATTGCGAGCTCACAGAACAGGGCTCCGGGCAGCCGAGCGGAAATGGAGGAAAACTCGCCTCCCTGCGGACCTGGCATCCTTTCACTCCCTCCTCTCTACATTTTCCTCCTCTGTCTCTGCTGCTAAAGCCACTTTCTACCACGCTAAATTCCAAGCATCTGCCTCTAACCCTAGGAAGCTCTTTGCCACCTTCTCCTCCCTCCTGAATCCTCCGCCCCCTCCCCCCCCTCCTCCCTCTCTGCAGATGACTTCGTCAACCATTTTGAAAAGAAGGTCGACGACATCCGATCCTCGTTTGCTAAGTCAAACGACACCGCTGGTTCTGCTCACACTGCCCTACCCTGTGCTCTGACCTCTTTCTCCCCTCTCTCTCCAGATGAAATCTCGCGTCTTGTGACGGCCGGCCGCCCAACAACCTGCCCGCTTGACCCTATCCCCTCCTCTCTTCTCCAGACCATTTCCGGAGACCTTCTCCTTACCTCACCTCGCTCATCAACTCATCCCTGACCGTTGGCTACGTCCCTTCCGTCTTCAAGAGAGCGAGAGTTGCACCCCTTCTGAAAAAACCTACACTCGATCCCTCCGATGTCAACAATTACAGACCAGTATCCCTTCTTTCTTTTCTCTCCAAAACTCTTGAACGTGCCGTCCTTGGCCAGCTCTCCCGCTATCTCTCTCTGAATGACCTTCTTGATCCAAATCAGTCAGGTTTCAAGACTAGTCATTCAACTGAGACTGCTCTCCTCTGTATCACGGAGGCGCTCCGCACTGCTAAAGCTAACTCTCTCTCTCCTCTGCTCTCATCCTTCTAGATCTATCGGCTGCCTTCGATACTGTGAACCATCAGATCCTCCTCTCCACCCTCTCCGAGTTGGGCATCTCCGGCGCGGCCCACGCTTGATTGCGTCCTACCTGACAGGTCGCTCCTACCAGGTGGCGTGGCGAGAATCTGTCTCCTCACCACGCGCTCTCACCACTGGTGTCCCCCAGGGCTCTGTTCTTGGCCCTCTCCTATTCTCGCTATACACCAAGTCACTTGGCTCTGTCATAACCTCACATGGTCTCTCTTATCATTGCTATGCAGACGACACACAATTAATCTTCTCCTTTCCCCCTTCTGATGACCAGGTGGCGAATCGCATCTCTGCATGTCTGGCAGACATATCAGTGTGGATGACGGATCACCACCTCAAGCTGAACCTCGGCAAGACGGAGCTGCTCTTCCTCCCGGGGAAGGACTGCCCATTCCATGATCTCGCCATCACGGTCGACAACTCCATTGTGTCCTCCTCCCAGAGCGCCAAGAACCTTGGCGTGATCCTGGACAACACCCTGTCGTTCTCAACTAACATCAAGGCGGTGGCCCGTTCCTGTAGGTTCATGCTCTACAACATCCGCAGAGTACGACCCTGCCTCACACAGGAAGCGGCGCAGGTCCTAATCCAGGCACTTGTCATCTCCCGTCTGGATTACTGCAACTCGCTGTTGGCTGGGCTCCCTGCCTGTGCCATTAAACCCCTTCAACTCATCCAGAACGCCGCAGCCCGTCTGGTGTTCAACCTTCCCAAGTTCTCTCACGTCACCCCGCTCCTCCGTTCTCTCCACTGGCTTCCAGTTGAAGCTCGCATCCGCTACAAGACCATGGTGCTTGCCTACGGAGCTGTGAGGGGAACGGCACCTCAGTACCTCCAGGCTCTGATCAGGCCCTACACCCAAACAAGGGCACTGCGTTCATCCACCTCTGGCCTGCTCGCCTCCCTACCACTGAGGAAGTACAGCTCCCGCTCAGCCCAGTCAAAACTGTTCGCTGCCCTGGCCCCCCAATGGTGGAACAAACTCCCTCACGACGCCAGGACAGCGGAGTCAATCACCACCTTCCGGAGACACCTGAAACCCCACCTCTTTAAGGAATACCTAGGATAGGTTAAGTAATCCCTCTCACCCCACCCCCCTAAGTTTTAGATGCACTATTGTTAAGTGACTGTCCCACTGGATGTCATAAGGTGAATGCACCAATTTGTAAGTCGCTCTGGATAAGAGCGTCTGCTAAATGACTTAAATGTAAATGTAAATGTAACCAGTAATATCTAAGAGGTTCACAACCTAATACCCAAAATATATGTCAGAGTTAGGGTTAGTATGTATGTCAGAGTTAGGGTTAGTATGTATGTCAGAGTTAGGGTTAGTATGTATGTCAGAGTTAGGGTTAGTATATATATGTCAGAGTTAGGGTTAGTATGTATGTCAGAGTTAGGGTTAGTATGTATGTCAGAGTTAGGGTTAGTATGTATGTCAGAGTTAGGGTTAGTATGTATGTCAGAGTTAGGGTTAGTATGTATGTCAGAGTTAGGGTTAGTATATATGTCAGAGTTAGGGTTAGTATGTATGTCAGAGTTAGGGTTAGTATGTATGTCAGAGTTAGGGTTAGTATGTATGTCAGAGTTGGGGTTAGTATGTATGTCAGAGTTAGGGTTAGTATGTATGTCAGAGCAGCATTGGACTAAGATACAGTGGCATAGTATAGAATACAGTATATACATATGAGATGGGTGGCATAGTATAGAGTACAGTATATACATATGAGATGGGTGGCATAGTATAGAATACAGTATATACATATGAGATGGGTGGAATAGTATAGAGTACAGTATATACATATGAGATGGGAGGAATAGTATAGAATACAGTATATACATATGAGATGGGTGATGCAGTATTTACACACAATTAAAGTGACTAAGATACCGTGGAATAGTATAGAGTACAGTATATACATATGAGATGGGTGGCATAGTATAGAATACAGTATATACATATGAGATGGGTGGCATAGTATAGAGTACAGTATATACATATGAGATGGGTGGCATAGTATAGAGTACAGTATATACATATGAGATGGGTGGCATAGTATAGAGTACAGTATATACATATGAGATGGGTGGCGTAGTATAGAATACAGTATATACATATGAGATGGGTGGCATAGTATAGAGTACAGTATATACATATGAGATGGGTGGCATAGTATAGAATACAGTATATACATATGAGATGGGTGGCATAGTATAGAGTACAGTATATACATATGATATGGGTGGAATAGTATAGAATACAGTATATACATATGAGATGGGTGGCATAGTATAGAATACAGTATATACATATGAGATGGGTGATGCAGTATAGAGTACAGTATATACATATGAGATGGGTGGAATAGTATAGAATACAGTATATACATATGAGATGGGTGGCATAGTATAGAATACAGTATATACATATGAGATGGGTGATGCAGTATTTACACACAATTAAAGTGACTAAAATACTGTGGAATAGTATAGAGTACAGTATACATATGAGATGAGTAATGCAAGATAAGGAGACATTATTAAAGTGGCTAGTGTTTCATTTCCTTAAAGTGGCCAGTGATTCCCCAGTGGGTGGGCCTATTCCCTCCCAGGCCCACCCAGGGCTGAGCCCCTGCACATTCATGTGAAATCCATAGATTAGGGCCAAATTCATTTATTTCAATTGACTGATTTCCTAATATGAAGTGTAACTCAGTAAAATCTTTGAAATTATTGCTTGTTGGGTTTTTGTTTTTTGTTCAGTATATATCCATAAACCCTACACCCTAACCCCTGCTTCCTAGCCTCTAATCCCTACACCCTAACCCCTGCTTCCTAGCCTCTAATCCCTACACCCTAACCCCTGCTTCCTAGCCTCTAATCCCTACACCCTAACCCCTGCTTCCTAGACTCTAATCCCTACACCCTAACTTCTGCTTCCTAGCCTCTAATCCCTACTCCCTAACCCCTGCTTCCTAGACTCTAAACCATACACCCTAACCCCTGCTTCCTAGCCTCTAATCCCTACTCCCTAACCCCTGCTTCCTAGCCTCTAATCCCTACACCCTAACCCCTGCTTCCTAGCCTCTAATCCCTACACCCTAACCCCTACTTCCTAGCCTCTAATCCCTACACCCTAACTTCTGCTTCCTAGCCTCTAATCCCTACTCCCTAACCCCTGCTTCCTAGACTCTAAACCATACACCCTAACCCCTGCTTCCTAGCCTCTAATCCCTACTCCCTAACCCCTGCTTCCTAGCCTCTAATCCCTACACCCTAACCCCTGCTTCCTAGCCTCTAATCCCTACACCCTAACCCCTACTTCCTAGCCTCTAATCCCTGCTTCCTAGCCTCTAATCCCTACATCCTAACCCCTGCTTCCTAGCCTCTAATCCCTACACCCTAACCCCTGCTTCCTAGCCTCTAATCCCTACACCCTAACCCCTGCTTCCTAGCCTCTAATCCCTGCTTCCTAGCCTCTAATCCCTACAGCCTAACCCCTGCTTCCTAGCCTCTAATCCCTACACCTAACCCCTGCTTCCTAGCCTCTAATCCCTACACCCTAACCCCTGCTTCCTAACCTCTAAACCATACACCCTAACCCAAGCTTCCTAGCCTCTAATCCCTACTCCCTAACCCCTGCTTCCTAGCCTCTAACCCTAACCCCTGCTTCCTAGCCTCTAATCCCTACTCCCTAACCCCTGCTTCCTAGCCTCTAACCCTAACCCCTGCTTCCTAGCCTCTAATCCCTGCTTCCTAGCCTCTAACCATAACCCCTGCTTCCTAGCCTCTAATCCCTGCTTCCTAGCCTCTAACCCTAACCCCTGCTTCCTAGCCTCTAATCCCTACTCCCTAACCCCTGCTTCCTAGCCTCTAACCCTACCCCCTGCTTCCTAGCCTCTAACCCTAACCCCTGCTTCCTAGTCTCTAACCCCTACTCCCTAACCCCTGCTTCCTAGCCTCTAGCCCCTGCTTCCTAGTCTCTAACCCTAACCCCTGCTTCCTAGCCTCTAACCCTAACCTCTGCTTCCTAGCCTCTAACCTAACCCCTGCTTCCTAGCCTCTAACCCTAACCCCTGCTTCCTAGCCTCTAACCCTAACCTCTGCTTCCTAGCCTCTAACCCCTACCAGCCTGTCACCACCAGTTCATTGTGGGCGTTGAGGCATGTGAATGTGTCTGATCGTATTGATGTATGTATTACGCTTTATTGATGTGTTTATGAGAGTGTGTGATATGATACAGGGCCATATTGGTGTGTGTGTGTGATATGATACAGGGCCGTATTGGTGTGTGTGTGTGATATGATGCAGGGCCGTATTGGTGTGTGTGTGTGATATGATGCATGGCCGTATTGGTGTGTGTGTGTGATATGATGCAGGGCCGTATTGGTGTGTGTGTGTGATATGATGCATGGCCGTATTGGTGTGTGTGTGTGTGATATGATACAGGGCCGTATTGGTGTGTGTGTGTGATATGATGCAGGGCCGTATTGGTGTGTGTGTGTGTGTGTGATATGATACAGGGCCGTATTGGTGTGTGTGTGTGTGATATGATGCAGGGCCGTATTGGTGTGTGTGTGTGATATGATGCAGGGCCGTATTGATGTGTGTGTGTGTGTGATATGATGCAGGGCCGTATTGGTGTGTGTGTGTGTGTGTGATATGATGCAGGGCCGTATTGGTGTGTGTGTGTGTGTGTGTGATATGATACAGGGCCGTATTGGTGTGTGTGTGTGATATGATGCAGGGCCGTATTGGTGTGTGTGTGATATGATACAGGGCCGTATTGATGTGTGTGTGTGTGATATGATGCAGGGCCGTATTGATGTGTGTGTGTGATATGATACAGGGCCG
>NW_025747546.1:0-35000 GCF_021184085.1 Oncorhynchus gorbuscha | reverse complement strand
CACAACAGTGGTAGGCTTGATTACCAACAACGACGAGACGGCCTACAGGGAGGAGGTGAGGGCCCTCGGAGTGTGGTGTCAGGAAAATAACCTCACACTCAACGTCAACAAAACTAAGGAGATGATTGTGGACTTCAGGAAACAGCAGAGGGAACACCCCCTATCCACATCGATGGAACAGTAGTGGAGAGGGTAGCTAGTTTTAAGTTCCTCGGCATACACATCACAGACAAACTGAATTGGTCCACTCACACTGACAGCGTCGTGAAGAAGGCGCAGCAGCGCCTATTCAACCTCAGGAGGCTGAAGAAATTTGGCTTGTCACCAAAAGCACTCACAAACTTCTACAGATGCACAATCGAGAGCATCCTGGCGGGCTGTATCACCGCCTGGTACGGCAACTGCTCCGCCCTCAACCGTAAGGCTCTCCAGAGGGTAGTGAGGACTGCACAATGCATCACCGGGGCAAACTACCTGCCCTCCAGGACACCTACACCACCCGTTGTTACAGGAAGGCCATAAAGATCATCAAGGACATCAACCACCCGAACCACTGCCTGTTCACCCCGCTATCATCCAGAAGGCGAGGTCAGTACAGGTGCATCAAAGCTGGGACCGAGAGACTGAAAAACAGCTTCTATCTCAAGGCCATCAGACTGTTAAACAGCCACCACTAACACTGAGTGGCTGCTGCCAACACACTGTCATTGACACTGACCCAACTCCAGCCATTTTAATAATGGGAATTGATGGGAAATGATGTAAATATATCACTAGCCACTTTAAACAATGCTACCTTATATAATGTTACTTACCCTACATTATTCATCTCATATGCATATGTATATACTGTACTCTACATCATCGACTGCATCCTTATGTAACACATGTATCACTAGCCACTTTAACTATGCCACTTTGTTTACTTTGTCTACACACTCATCTCATATGTATATACTGTACTCGATACCATCTACTGTATGCTGCTCTGTACAATCACTCATTCATATATCCTTATGTACATGTTCCTTATCCCCTTACACTGTGTATAAGACAGTAGTTTTGGAATTGTTAGTTAGATTACTTGTTGGTTATCACTGCATTGTCGGAACTAGAAGCACAAGCATTTCGCTACACTCGCATTAACATCTGCTAACCATGTGTATGTGACAAATAAAATTTGATTTGATTTGATTTAATTAGTTAGCATTAGGGGTAGCAGCTAGAATCAGTTAGCATTAGGTGTAGTAGCTAGATTCAGTAAGCATTAGAGCTAGAGGCTAGAATCAGTGAGCATTAGAGCTAATGGCTATAATTAGTTAGCATTCGGTGTAGCAGCTAGAATCAGTTAGAATTAAAGCTAGAGGCTAGAATCAGTGAGCATTAGAGCTAATGGCTATAATTAGTTAGCATTCGGGGTAGCAGCTAGAATCAGTTAGCATTAGGGCTAGCAGCTAGAATCAGTTAGAATTAAAGCTAGAGGCTAGAATCAGTGAGCATTAGAGCTAATGGCTATAATTAGTTAGCATTCGGGGTAGCAGCTAGAATCAGTTAACATTCGGTGTAGCAGCTAGAATCAGTTAGCATTAGGGCTAGCAGCTAGAATCAGTTAGAATTAAAGCTAGAGGCTAGAATCAGTGAGCATTAGAGCTAATGGCTATAATTAGTTAGCATTCGGGGTAGCAGCTAGAATTAGTTAGCATGAGGGCTAGCAGCTAGAATCAGTGAGCATTAGAGCTAATGGCTATAATTAGTTAGCATTCGGTGTAGCAGCTAGAATCAGTTAGCATTAGGGCTAGCAGCTAGAATCAGTTAGGTTTCGGGCTAATGGCTATAATTAGTTAGCATTATAACTAGTAGCTAGATTCAGTGAGGATTAGAGCTAGCAGCTAGAATCAGTTCGCATTAGAGCTAATGGCTATAATTAGTTAGCATTATAACTAGTAGCTAGATTCAGTGAGGATTAGAGCTAGCAGCTAGAATCAGTTCGCATTAGAGCTAGAAGCCAGAGGTCGGGGTTAAAGCTAGCGGCTAGAGGTCAGAGGTCAGGGTTAGCGTAAGCAGCAGGAAGTGAGGTCAGCATATAAACACCAGCTCCAGGAGGAAGGGGGGCTGCCAACACAGCGAGCCACGTTACCTAGCAACAGTACACCAACCTTGGGGAGATATCACAGCCTTGCTGCATAAAGGCTCCTAGAGAGAACCACAGAGAGTTAAAGATCCCAAACTCATTAGAGGACTCGCTGGTGGGCAGCTGGCCATCCTCATACTCCTCCATGTGCCATTCATACGGGCTGAACCGGCTCACCAGGAACAGCACCACGCTCACACCGATGTAGGCAAACACTATACACATCCAGATCTCATAGGCCAGCGGGTCCAGGAAGGAGAAAACCCTGGTTTAGACTTCTGGGGCTTCTTGATCATGATGGAGATGCCCAAAGACATGAATGGCTTGGAGAAGTCGATCACCTCCTCTCGGACCAGGGTGATAGTGAGAGGGGCTACGGCTATGTCTGCTTTCTACAGGTGGTGGGGGGGGAGGAGGAGGAGGAGGAGAGGGGAGGAGGGGGAGAGGGGAGGCAGAGAGTTACACTTAGTTCTTGTGTCCTCAGGTTCTAATTTCATAATAACAACAGAGATCAAAGGTCAGAGGTCAGGGTTCTTACCCCGTACACCAGCTCTCCAACCATCCCGTTCCAGATCTTGGTTTCAGCGTCTCGAGCTCCGTACTTTCCATCTCCCACAATCCTTAGCTGGTAGCGTATCCCACAGTGCTTAGCGATCTCTGCTGCCAGGTCGACGCAGTAGCCTTCGTAACGGTCGTTGTCTAGGAACAACTCAGCATTCTTCTTTAGCATCACGTATGGGGCTTCCTGCAAAACACACACACACACACACACACACACACACACACACACACACACACACACACACACACACACACACACACACACACACACACACACACACACACACACACACACACACACACACACACACACACACACACACACTTTTACCAGGATGTCTTTAAAGATGACCATATTTTGTGTCATTTGAACAACCACCCACCACCCTTCACCACCCACCATCCTTCACCACCCACCATCCTTCACCACCCACCATCCTTCACCACCCACCATCCTTCACCACCCACCATCCTTCAACACCCACCACCCTTCACCACCCACCATCCTTCACCACCCACCATCCTTCACCACCCACCACCCACCATCCTTCACCACCCACCATCCTTCACCACCCACCATTCTTCACCACCCACCACCCACCATCCTTCACCACCCACCACCCTTCACCACCCACCATCCTTCACCACCCACCACCCTTCACCACCCACCATCCTTCACCACCCACCACCCACCATCCTTCACCACCCACCACCCACCATCCTTCACCACCCTTCACCACCCACCACCCTTCACCACGTTGTTACCAGGATAGTTGTGACGATAACAGTCTTGTTCTCCATCCCATTAGTGTCGTTGGGGAAGATGTCTAGTTTAGTCACCACCATCTTGTCCACTTCATTCCAGTAGCCAATCTGAAAACACACATATTATGAAATATATGTTATTTCAAAACAGTAATCATAATGCTTTATAACTATAATATAGCTAACGTTAGCTAGCTAATGAGAAGCTCCGCTGGATGTTTCCACGTTTATCTCTACTAGGTTTGTTGCTGTTAGCACATGGACAAGTAGGACCCTACTGCACTCGTCAGACATGACAAGAATTACCAGCATAGTTGGATACTTTAATTTTGCACTACACAATAAAAGTTTGACAACATTCAGCCATCAAATGTTAGCTTGCAATTCAGAGTTGAAACACGCTAGCTAGCTAATATAAGCGAGCAGGGATTGAAAGCCTGTCCTCTGATGTGTTTGGTCAGGCTGCTAGCTAATAGCCAATCCTAAGGTTAGGAATCTAGCTAGCTATGCTAGCGATGACGCTAACCGTTTAGCTAGCTAGCAAGCTAAACATTTGGCTAGCTGTGGCCATGGCAAGCAAGGTTGGATATTAAGCTAGCTAACTCTCCTGTTATGCTAGCGATGAAGCTAAATGTTCAGCTAGCTAGCATGGGGAGTATGGGGTAATGTTAGTTACAGCATAGTGAGGGTAAATTATTTTTTCAGCATCTTGCTAGCTAGTTGTAGCGAAGCTAGCTGCACAGTCACATTGGCAAACTAGCAACATGACATCATTTCTATTCTGGAGGCAGTGGAAACACAAAGCTAGCCCAACTCGAGTTGACTTCCAGGAGGCTTTAGATACCGACTCGGGTTGATTTCCAGGAGGCTTTAGATACCGACTCGGGTTGACCTCCAGGAGTCTTTAGATACCGACTCGGGTTGACCTCCAGGAGGCTTTAGATACCGACTCGGGTTGACTTCCAGGAGGCTTTAGATACCGACTCGGGTTGACTTCCAGGAGGCTTTAGATACAGCAGTTTTTTCTGGAATTCAGAGGTACGCTACAACAGGACTTTCTCTTGGTTTGAATTCATTTTTGCAATTCGTTCCAGTCATTGGCAGCAGAGAACTGGAAGGAAAGGCACCCAAAGTAGGTTTTGGCTTTGGGGGATGACCAGTGAGATATACCTGCTGGAGTGCGTGCTATGTTGTTATCGTGACCAGTGAGCTGAGATAAGGCGGAGCTTTACCTAGCAAATACTTATAGTTGACCTGGAGCCAGTGGGTTTGGAGACAAGTATGAATCGAGGGCCAGCCAACGAGAGCATACAGGTAACAGTGGTAGGTAGTATATGGGGCTTAGGTGACGAAACGGATCGCACTGTGATAGACTGCATCCAACTTGCTGAGTAAAGTGTTGGAGGCTATTTTATAAATTACATCGCAGAAGTCAAGGATCGGTAGGATAGTCAGTTTTACGAGGGAATTTTTGGCAGCATGAGTGAATGATGCTTTGTTACGAAATAGGAAGCCAATTCTAGATTTAATTTTGGAATGGAGATGCTTAATGTGAATCTGGAAGGAGAGTTTACAGTCTAACCAGACAGCTAGGTATTTGTAGTTGTCCACATATTCTAAGTCAGAACCGTCCAGAGTGGTGATGCTGGTCAGGCAGGCGGGTTCGGGCAACAATCGGTTGAAGAGCATGCATTTAGTTTTACTAGCATTTAAAAGCAATTGGAGGCCACGGAAGTAGAGTTGTATAGCATTGAAGCTTGCCTGGAGGGTTGTTAACACAGTGTCCAAAGAAGGGCCAGAAGTATACAGAATGGTGTCGTCTGCGTAGAGGTGGATCAGAGACTCACCAGCAGCAAGAGCAACATCATTGATGTATACAGAGAAGAGAGTCGGCCCGAGAATTGAACCCTGTGGCACCCCATAGAGACTGCCAGAGGTCCGGACAATGCTGATTGACTGATTGTAAGGAAGTGAATAGGCGGGTGAATGTTAATTGGCTCATTGTAAGGAAGTAAGTGTGCTGGTAAATGCTGATTGGCTGTACCTTAACTGGTCCAGTGTTCTTCAGTTCCATCACGTTGACGGAGTAGTTGACTCTTTTACCATACTGGTCAAACTGGATATTACCTGTCAGCCCATCCACACGCACCTACACACACACACACACACACACACACACACACACACACACACACACACACACACACACACACACACACACACACACACACACACACACACACACACACACACACACACACACACACACACACACACACACACACACACACACACACACACACACACCACAAATACCCAGTATTTTACCACATCCATTTAAAATTACACAACACACAAGATCATTGACGACCCTAAAAACACGCTAAAATCTGTTTCTATGGTAACCTGTTTGAGAGCGCGTTCTATCTCCATCCCCTGAGACCAGGGCACTGCTGGATTGGCCAGACAGTCTCCGTTATTGCCACGACGACTGAAATCGATCCGCTGCTTGGTGAGTGTCCGGAACGCTTCAGTCATAACCTGGACCGCATCATAAGTCAGAGCTGATGTGTACTGGAGAGAGAGAGAGAGAGATAGCGGGAGAGAGAAATGGAGAGATATTCAGAGATGGGGAGAGAGAAAGAGATCGAGAGATGACGATATATTGAAAGATGTGGAGAGAGAGAGAGAGAGAGAGAGAGAGAGAGAGAGAGAGAGAGAGAGAGAGAGATAGCGGGAGAGAGAAATGGAGAGTTATTGAGAGATGTGCTGATATGCGGTTCTAATAACCCATTTCTGTGTTCATGCAAGTGACTGAACAAATCATCACTTCAGTATCTGCAATTTAGTTAGAGGTCGTAGTCCTTCTGTCAGCACCAGGGTTAGGGTAGGGGTTAGGGGTCATGGGTTAGGGTTAGAGATTAGAGGTGGTACTACCCTGATCCTGCTGTCAGCACCAGGGTTAGGGTTAGGGTAGGGGTCATGGGTTAGGGTTAGAGATTAGAGGTTGTAGCCTGATCCTTCTTTCAGCACCAGGGTTAGGGTAGGGGTCAAGGGTATGAGATTAGAGGTGGTACTACCCTGATCCTGCTGTCAGCTCCAAGGTTAGGGTAGGGGTCAAGGGTTAGGGTAGGGGTCATGGGTTAGGGTTAGAGATTAGAGGTGGTACTCTGATCCTGCTGTCAGCTCCAGGGTTAGGGTCGGGGTCAAGGGTTAGGGTAGGGGTCAAGGGTATGAGATTAGAGGTGGTACTACCCTGATCCTGCTGTCAGCTCCAAGGTTAGGGTAGGGGTCAAGGGTTAGGGTAGGGGTCATGGGTTAGGGTTAGAGATTAGAGGTGGTACTCTGATCCTGCTGTCAGCTCCAGGGTTAGGGTCGGGGTCAAGGGTTAGGGTAGGGGTCAAGGGTATGAGATTAGAGGTGGTACTACCCTGATCCTGCTGTCAGCTCCAGGGTTAGGGAAGGTGTCAAGGGTTAGGGTAGGGGTCAAGGGTTAGAGGTTAGAGGTGGTACTACCCTGATCCTGCTGTCAGCACCAGGGTTAGGGTAGGGGTTAGAGGTTAGGGGTTAGGGGGTACTACCCTGATCCTGCTGTCAGCACCAGGGTTAGGGTAGGAGTTAGGGGTTAGAGGTTAGAGGTTAGGGGTACTACCCTGATCCTGCTGTCAGCACCAGGGTTAGGGTAGGGATTAGGTTAGAGGTTAGAGGTTGGGGGTTAGGGGTACTACCCTGATCCTGCTGTCAGCACCAGGGTTAGGGTAGGGGAGGGGTTAGAGGTTAGGGTACTACCCTGATCCTGCTGTCAGCACCAGGGTTAGGGTAGGGGTTAGGGTAGGGTAGGGATTAGGGTTAGAGGTTGGGGGTTAGAGGTTAGGGGTACTACCCTGATCCTGCTGTCAGCACTAGAGGGTTAGGGTAGGGGTTAGGGGTTAGAGGTTAGGGGTACTACCCTGATCCTGCTGTCAGCACCAGGGTTAGGGTAGGAGTTAGGGGTTAGAGGTTAGGGGTACTACCCTGATCCTACTGTCAGCACCAGGGTTAGGGTAGGAGTTAGGGGTTAGAGGTTAGGGGTACTACCCTGATCCTGCTGTCAGCACCAGGGTTAGGGTAGGGGTTAGGGGTTAGAGGTTAGGGGTACTACCCTGATCCTACTGTCGGCACCAGGGTTAGGGTAGGAGTTAGGGGTTAGAGGTTAGGGCTACTACCCTGATAATAATATAATAATAATAATATATGCCATTTAGCAGACGCTTTTATCCAAAGCGACTTACAGTCATGTGTGCATACATTCTACGTATGGGTGGTCCCGGTGATCGAACCCACTACCCTGGCGTTACAAGCGCCATGCTCTACCAACTGAGCTACAGAAGGACCACGAGATCCTGCTGTCAGCACTAGAGGGTTAGGGTAGGGATTAGAGGTTAGAGGTTAGGGCTACTACCCTGATCCTGCTGTCAGCACTAGAGGGTTAGGGTAGGGGTTAGGGGTTAGAGGTTAGGGGTACTACCCTGATCCTGCTGTCAGCACCAGGGTTAGGGTAGGGGTTAGGGGTTAGAGGTTAGGGTGCTACCCTGATCCTGCTGTCAGCACCAGGGTTAGGGTAGGGGTTAGGGTTAGAGGTTAGGGGTGCTACCCTGATCCTGCTGTCAGCACCAGGGTTAGGGTAGGAGTTAGGGGTTAGAGGTTAGGGTACTACCCTGATCCTGCTGTCAGCACCAGGGTTAGGGTAGGGGTTAGGGTTAGAGGTTAGGGGTACTATCCTGATCCTGCTGTCAGCACCAGGGTTAGGGTAGGGGTTAGGGGTTAGAGGTTAGGGGTACTACCCTGATCCTGCTGTCAGCACCAGGGTTAGGTAGGGTTAGGGGTTAGAGGTTAGGGGTACTACCCTGATCCTGCTGTCAGCACCAGGGTTAGGGGTAGGGGTTAGGAGGTTAGAGGTAGGGTTAGAGGTTGGGTACTACCCTGATCCTGCTGTCAGCACCAGGGTTAGGGTAGGAGTTAGGGGTTAGAGGTTAGGGGTACTACCCTGATCCTGCTGTCAGCACCAGGGTTAGGGTAGGGGTTAGGGGTTAGAGGTTAGGGGTACTACCCTGATCCTGCTGTCAGCACCAGGGTTAGGGTAGGGGTTAGAGGTTAGAGGTGCTACCCTGATCTTGCTGTCAGCACCAGGGTTAGGGTAGGAGTTAGGGGTTAGAGGTTAGAGGTGCTACCCTGATCCTGCTGTCAGCACCAGGGTTAGGGTAGGAGTTAGGGGTTAGAGGTTAGGGGTACTACCCTGATCCTGCTGTCAGCACCAGGGTTAGGGTAGGGGTTAGGGGTTAGAGGTTAGGGGTACTACCCTGATCCTGCTGTCAGCACCAGGGTACTCTTTCTCCTCCAGTGCTTCCCATCTCTGGTCGAACTTGGAGACGAGTGGCTCCTCAAAGTCAACAATCTGGAAACCCGACACATTGGCTCCCCCATACTGGATCTTAGACAGGTCACCATCAACGAAGCCCTGGACACACACACACACACACACACACACACACACACACACACACACACACACACACACACACACACACACACACACACACACACACACACACACACACACACACACACACACACACACACACACACTGAGTTAGGGATCATACCAGGTTAGTACCAGGCTATATGTGATGTCATTACCAGTTATGTAGTAATATGAGAGGTATCAGGGATCATACCAGGTTAGTACCAGGGATCATACCAGGTTAGTACCAGGGATCATACTAGGTTAGTACCAGGGATCATACCAGGTTAGTACCAGGGATCATACCAGGTTAGTACCAGGGATCATACCAGGTTAGTACCAGGTATCATACTAGGTTAGTACCAGGTATCATACTAGGTTAGTACCAGGTATCATACTAGGTTAGTACCAGGGATCATACCAGGTTAGTACCAGGTATCATACCAGGTTAGTACCAGGGATCATACCAGGTTAGTACCAGGGATCATACCAGGTTAGTACCAGGGATCATACCAGGTTAGTACCAGGGATCATACCGGGTTAGTACCAGGTTAGTACCAGGGATCATACCAGGTTAGTACCAGGTATCATACCAGGTTAGTACCAGGGATCATACCAGGTTAGTACCAGGGATCATACCAGGTTAGTACCAGGGATCATACCAGGTTTGTACCAGGTTAGGACCAGGGATCATACCAGGTTAGTACCAGGGATCATACCAGGTTAGTACCAGGTTAGTACCAGGGATCATACCAGGTTAGTACCAGGTATCGTACCAGGTTAGTACCAGGGATCATACCAGGTTAGTACCAGGGATCATACCAGGTTAGTACCAGGGATCATACCAGGTTAGGACCAGGGATCATACCAGGTTAGGACCAGGGATCATACCAGGTTAGTACCAGGCTATGTGTGATGTCAGTACAAGTTATGTAGAAATATGAGAGGTAGCAGGTATCATACCAGGTTAGTACCAGGGATCATACCAGGTTAGTACCAGGGATCATACCAGGTTAGTACCAGGTTAGGACCAGGGATCATACCAGGTTAGTACCAGGTATCATACCAGGTTAGTACAAGGGATCATACCAGGTTAGTACCAGGGATCATACCAGGTTAGTACCAGGTATCATACCAGGTTAGTACCAGGGATCATACCAGGTTAGTACCAGGGATCATACCAGGTTAGTACCAGGGATCATACCAGGTTAGTACCAGGGATCATACCAGGTTTGTACCAGGTTAGGACCAGGGATCATACCAGGTTAGTACCAGGGATCATACCAGGTTAGTACCAGGTTAGTACCAGGGATCATACCAGGTTAGTACCAGGTATCATACCAGGTTAGTACCAGGGATCATACCAGGTTAGTACCAGGGATCATACCAGGTTAGGACCAGGGATCATACCAGGTTAGGACCAGGGATCATACCAGGTTAGTACCAGGTTAGGACCAGGGATCATACCAGGTTAGTACCAGGTATCATACCAGGTTAGTACAAGGGATCATACCAGGTTAGTACCAGGGATCATACCAGGTTAGTACCAGGTTAGGACCAGGGATCATACCAGGTTAGGACCAGGGATCATACCAGGTTAGTACCAGGCTATGTGTGATGTCAGTACAAGTTATGTAGAAATATGAGAGGTAGCAGGTATCATACCAGGTTAGTACCAGGGATCATACCAGGTTAGTACCAGGGATCATACCAGGTTAGTACCAGGGATCATACCAGGTTAGTACCAGGGATCATACCAGGTTAGTACCAGGTTAGGACCAGGGATCATACCAGGTTAGTACCAGGTATCATACCAGGTTAGTACCAGGGATCATACCAGGTTAGTACCAGGTTAGGACCAGGGATCATACCAGGTTAGGACCAGGGATCATACCAGGTTAGGACCAGGATCATACCAGGTTAGTACCAGGGATCATACCAGGTTAGTACCAGGTTAGTACCAGGGATCATACCAGGTTAGGACCAGGGATCATACCAGGTTAGTACCAGGCTATGTGTGATGTCAGTACAAGTTATGTAGAAATATGAGAGGTAGCAGGTATCATACCAGGTTAGCGATGATGTAATGATATCCTTTAACATGTCGGCCAATGGTGATGACCTGCAGGAACACAAAAAACAATATAATGTAAAACAATATTATATAAAACAATATTACATAAAACAATATCTTATAAAACAATATTACAGAAAACAATATTATATAAAACAATATTATATAAAACAATATTACATAAAACAATATTATATAAAACAATATTACGTAAAACAATACCATATTAGGAAGGGATAAACACAGACGTTTTGTACATTACCTATGAAATTGATTAAAGCACACATCAATCAATATACTCTAAAACAATGTCAAAAATACCCTTACCTTATACTGTACCTAATACAGTCAACAGACAATGGATCCCAGTAGAGCCCAATGTCACAAATACCCTTACCTTATACTGTACCTAATACAGTCAACAGACAATGGATCCCAGTAGAGCCCAATGTCACAAATACCCTTTACCTTATACTGTACCTAATACAGTCAACAGACAATATTCAATTGAACTCAATGGATCCCAGTAGAGCCCAATGTCACAAATACCCTTTACCTTATACTGTACCTAATACAGTCAACAGACAATATTCAATAGAACTCAATGGATCCCAAGAGAACTAAATTGATCCCAATATAATTGAATGGATTCCAATAGTACTCAATGGATCCCAATAGAATCCAATGGATCCCATTAGAGCCCAATGGATCCCAATAGAACTCAATGGATCCCTATAGAACTAAATGGATCTCAATATAGAACTCAATGGATCCCTATATAACTCAATGGATCTCAATAGAACTCAATGGATCCCAATAGAACTCAATGGATCCCTATATAACTCAATGGATCCCTATAGAACCCAATGGATCCCAATAGAACCCAATGGATCCCAATAGAACCCAATGGATCCCAATAGAATCTAATGGATCCCTATAGAACCCAATGGATCCCTAAGGAACCCAATGGATCCCTAAGGAACCCAATGGATCCCAATGGATCCCTATAGAACCCAATGGATCCCAATAGAAACCAATGGATCCCAATAGAACCCAATGGATCCCTATAGAACCCAATGGATACCTATAGAACCCAATGTATCCCTATGGAACCCAATGGATCCCTATAGAACCCAATGGATCCCTATAGAACCCAATGGATCCCAATAGAACCCAATGGATCCCAATAGAACCCAATATAGGACAGTTCAAACAGGTGCAGTTAATACAGGTAATGAGTGGAGAACAGGAGGGCATCTTAAAGAAAAACTAACAGGTCTATGAGAGCTGGAATTGTTACTGGTTGGTAGGTGATCATATACTTATGTCATGCAATAAAATGCAAATTAATTACTTAAAAATCATACAATGTGATTTCCGTCTCTCACAGTTGAAGTGTACCTATGATGAAAATTACAGACCTCTACTTGCTTTGTAAGTGGGAAAACCTGCAAATCGGCAGAGTATCAAATAATTGTTCTCCTCACTAAACATATGATATGAGTAATGTAAGATACGCAAACATTATTAAAGTGTCATTGTTTAAATTCACCCTAAAAGTGGTTTGGATATCACAGCCTACAGTTAGTGAAAAACCCTGCATTCAACCCTCAGTAAATCAGTCTGTTCTTAACGTAAAGACGTGAAACTCGGGATTCTGCAACAGCCCCAACGAGGACATGCGTTTACGTTCAGCTTCCTGTGACAGACATAGGGGCTGTTGGAAGAGTTAAAAACATCTGTCAAAGTGTTCATGTGTGATTAGGCAACCCTCATGAACCGCTACATATTAGAAAACATGATTTTTATCTGGAGTTTTTTTGGCCTTTTTGGAAGACTTGCAAATTCCATCTAGGTAATGTTATGTATCACTGTGTAGTCTGAATGTAATATATATCGAGATTATAGTTGGGGGGCATATAAAGAGCCACATACGCGAAGAGCAGCTGTGTCTGATGTTTTTGGGGTAAGATATTGACATCCAGAAAAGTCTTAGCACAAGGCCCAAAATGATGCCTGAGGTGCTTTTGGGTGACAGTGGCACAATTCAACCACAGGAACGTTCCTGAGGTCCTCCCGATCTGTGCAAGTCTAACCTTGACCGTGTGGAATTAACCCTTAAAGTGGCCAGTGATTGGGCCTCAATGTAGGCAGCAGCCTCTGAGTTAGTGATGGCTGTTTAGCAGTCTGATGGCCTTGAGATAGAAACTGTTTTTCAATCTCTCTGTCCCAGCTTTAATGCCCCTGTACTGACCTCATATTCTGGATGGAAGCAGGGTGAACAGGTAGTCAGTCAATCAAATTTATTTATAAAGCCCTTCTTACATCAGCCAATGTCACAAAGTGCTGTACAGAAACCCAGGCTAAAACCCCAACAGCAAGCAATGCAGGTGTAGAAGCACGGTGGCTAGGAACAACTCCCTAGAAAGGCCAGAACCTAGGAAGAAACCTAGAGAGGAACCAGGCTATGAGGGGTGGCCAGTCCTCTTCTGGCTGTGCCGGGTGAAGATTATAACAGAACATGGCCAAATGTTCAAATGTTCATAAATGACCAGCAGGGTCCAATAATAATAATCACAGTAGTTGTCGAGGGTGCAGCAAGTCAGCACCTCAGGAGTAAATGTCAGTTGGCTTTTCATAGCCGATCATTCAGAGTATCTCTACCGCTCCTGCTGTCTCTAGAGAGTTGAAAACAGCAGGTCTGGGACAGGTAGCACCTCCGGTGAACAGGTCAGGGTTCCATAGCCACAGGAACAGGCAGTGGATCGGGTGGTTGTTGACCTTGATGATCTTTTGGCCTTCCTGGGTTAGGTTAGGGTTAGGGTTCACCTGTGACATCAGGTGCTGTGTCCTGGATGGCAGTTAGCTTGTACCCGATGATGTGTTGGGCAGATCGCACTACCCTCTGGAGAGCCCTGCAGTTGAGGGTGGTGCAGTTGTCGTACCAGGCTGTGATACAGCCCGACAGGATGCTCTCGATTGTGCATCTGTAAAAATTTGTCAGGGTTTTGGGTGACAAGCCAAATTTCTTCAGCCTCTTGAGGTACATATCCCAACCAGAACCCATGGATTACAGGCAACATCCACATCGAGCTAAAGGCTAGAGCTGCCGCTTTCAGGAGCGGGGCACTAATCCAGACGCCTATAAGAAATCCTGACGAACCATCAAACAAGCAACACGTCAATACAGGATTCAGATTGAATCCTACTACACCGGCTCTGATGCTCGTCAGATGTGACAGGGCAAACTATTACAGACTAAAAAAGAGCACCAGCTGTTCTGGATGACTGTGTGATAACGCACTCGGTAACCGATGTGAGGAAGACCTTTAAACAGGTCAACATTCACAAAGCCGCGGGGCCAGATGGATTACCAGGACGCGTACTCAAAGCATGCACTGACCCACTGGCAAGTGTCTTCACTGACATTTAAAACCTCTCCCTGTCTGAGTCTGTAATACGAACATGTTTCAAGCAGACCACCCTGTCCCTGTGCCCAAGGAAGGTAACCTGCCTATATGACTACCGACCCGTAGCGCTCACGTCGGTAGCCATGAAGTGCTTTGAAAGGCTGGTCATGGCTCACATCCACACCATCATCCCGGATATCCTAGACCCACTCCACCCGCATACCGCTCCAACAGATCCACATATGACGCAATCTCAATCGCACTCCACACGGCCCTTTCCCAGCTGGACAAAAGGAATACCTATGTGAGAATGCTATATATTGACTACAGCGTTCAACACCATAGTACCCTCGAAGCTCATCACTAAGCTAAGGACCCTGGGACTAAACAACTCCCTCTGCAACTGGATCCTGGATTTCCTGACGGACCTCCCCCAGGTGGTAAGACTAGGCAACAAAACATCTGCCACGCTGATCCTCAACAATGGTGCCCCTCAGGGGTGTGTGCTTTGTCCCCTCCTGTACTCCCCTCCTGTACTCCCCTCCTGTACTCCCTGTTCACCCACGACTGCCTGGACAAACATGACTCCAACACCAACATTAACTTTGCTGACGACACAACAGTGGTAGGCCTGATCACCGACAACGATGACACAGCCTATAGGGAGGAGATCAGAGACCTGGCAGTATGGTGCCAGGACAACAACCTCTCCTCAATGTGAGCAAGACTAAGGAGCTGATCGTAGACTACAGGAAAAGGCAGGCTGAACACGCCCCATTAACATCGACGGGGCTGAAGTGGAGCGGGTTGAGAGTTTCAAGTTCCTTGGTGTCCACATCACCAACGAACTATCATGGTCCAAACACACCAAAACAGTCATGAAGAGGGCACAACAAAACCTTTTCTCCCCCAGGAGACTGAAAAGATTTGGCATGGGTCCCCAGATCCTCAAAAGGTTCTACAGCTGCACCATCGAGAGCACCCTGACCGGTTGCATCACCACTTGGTATGGAAACTGCTCGGCATCTGACCGTAATGCGCTACAGAGGGTAGTGCGTATAGCCCAGTACATCACTGGGGCCAAGCTTCCTGCAATCCAGGACCTATATAATAGGTGGTGTCAGAGGAAGGCCCTACAGAGGGTAGTGCGTACAGCCCAGTACATCACTTGGGCCAAGCTTCCTGCAATCCAGGACCTATATAATAATAGGCGGTGTCAGAGGAAAGCCCATAAAATTGTCAGAGACTCCAGTCACCAGTCCTAGACTGTTTTTCTGCTACCGCACGGCAAGCGGTACCGGAGCGCCAGGCAGGTCTAGGACCAAAAGGCTCCTTAACAGTTTCTACCCCCAAGCCATAAGCCTGCTGAACAGTTAATCAAATGGCCACCAGACTATTACATTGACCCCCCCTGCCCTTGTTGTGTCTACTGCTGCTACTCGCTGTATATTATCTATGCATAGTCACTTCACCCCCCGACGCGAGAGGTGTAGTCAGCCTGTTAGACTTTTAACCTTGTCTTGTTCACAATCTAGACACAGACAGACAGACGGACGGACAGACGGACGGACGGACGGACGGACGGACGGACGGACGGACGGACAGACAGACAGACAGACAGACAGACAGACAGACAGACAGACAGACAGACAGACAGACAGACAGACAGACAGACAGACAGACAGACAGACAGACAGACAGACAGACAGACAGACAGACAGACAGACAGACAGACAGACAGACAGACAGACAGACAGACAGACAGACAGACAGACAGACAGACAGACCAACCTGGTCCATGATGTCTTTAACCTTGTCTTGTTCACAGTCCAGAATGACTCTCCTCTCCTTTCGTATCTCCAGGTCTTGGAACATGGAGCGATAAGCCTCGTCCTTCCTCTCATCCTTCAGGTTGCCTACGTTGATGGCTGTTACAATCCACTTCCTCTCTGCTGCTGTATCCAGGATCACTTGCAGGGTGGACAGACCTACACATACACATATATACACACACAGCAGGTTAGAAAGGTAACTGGGGCTAGGGTCATGGTAGGATAGAAAGGTAACTGGGGTTAGGGTCATGGTAGGATAGAAATGTAACTGGGGTTAGGGTCATGGTAGGATGGAAAGGTAACTGGGGCTAGGGTCATGGTAGGATAGAAAGGTAACTGGGGTTAGGGTCATGGTAGGATTGAAATGTAACTGGGGCTAGGGTCATGGTAGGATGGAAAGGTAACTGGGGTTAGGGTCATGGTAGGTTAGAAAGGTAACTGGGGCTAGGGTCATGGTAGGATAGAAAGGTAACTGGGGTTAGGGGCTAGGGTCATGGTAGGTTAGAAAGGTAACTGGGGTTAGGGGCTAGGGTCATGGTAGGATATAAAGGTAACTGGGTTAGGGGCTAGGGTCATGGTAGGTTAGAAAGGTAACTGGGGTTAGGGGCTAGGGTCATGGTAGGATAGAAAGGTAACTGGGGTTAGGGTCATGGTAGGTTAGAAAGGTAACTGGGGCTAGGGTCATGGTAGGATAGAAAGGTAACTGGGGTTAGGGTCATGGTAGGATTGAAATGTAACTGGGGCTAGGGTCATGGTAGGATGGAAAGGTAACTGGGGTTAGGGTCATGGTAGGTTAGAAAGGTAACTGGGGCTAGGGTCATGGTAGGATAGAAAGGTAACTGGGGTTAGGGGCTAGGGTCATGGTAGGTTAGAAAGGTAACTGGGGTTAGGGGCTAGGGTCATGGTAGGATATAAAGGTAACTGGGTTAGGGGCTAGGGTCATGGTAGGATGGAAAGGTAACTGGGGTTAGGGTCATGGTAGGTTAGAAAGGTAACTGGGGTTAGGGGCTAGGGTCATGGTAGGATATAAAGGTAACTGGGTTAGGGTCATGGTAGGATAGAAAGGTAACTGTGGTTAGGGTCATGGTAGGATAGAAAGGTAACTGGGGTTAGGGGCTAGGGTCATGGTAGGATAAAGGTAACTGGAGTTAGGGTCATGGTAGGATAGAAAGGTAACTGGGGTTAGGGGCTAGAGTCATGGTAGGTTAGAAAGGTAACTGGGGTTAGGGGCTAGGGTCATGGTAGGTTATACAGGTAACTGGGGTTAGGGTCATGGTAGGTTAGAAAGGTAACTGGGGTTAGGGTCATGGTAGGATAGAAAGGTAACTGGGGTTAGGGTCATGGTAGGATAGAAAGGTAACTGGGGTTAGGGGCTAGGGTCATGGTAGGTTAGAAAGGTAACTGGGGTTAGGGGCTAGGGTCATGGTAGGATAGAAAGGTAACTGGGGTTAGGGTCATGGTAGGTTAGAAAGGTAACTGGGGTTAGGGGCTAGGGTCATGGTAGGATATAAAGGTAACTGGGTTAGGGTCATGGTAGGATAGAAAGGTAACTGTGGTTAAGGTCATGGTAGGATAGAAAGGTAACTGGGGTTGGGGTCATGGTAGGTTAGAAAGGTAACTGGGGTTAGGGTCATGGTAGGATAGAAAGGTAACTGGGGTTAGGGTCATGGTAGGATAGAAAGGTAACTGGGGTTAGGGGCTAGGGTCATGGTAGGATAGAAAGGTAACTGGGGTTAGGGTCATGGTAGGTTAGAAAGGTAACTGGGGTTAGGCAATGGTAGGATAGAAAGGTAACTGTGGTTCGGGTCATGGTAAGATAGAAAGGTAACTGGGTTAGGGTCATGGTAGGATAGAAAGGTAACTAGGGTTAGGGGTTAGGGTCATGCTAGGATATAAAGGTAACGGGTTTGGGTCGTGGTAGGATATAAGGTAACTGGGGTTAGGGGCTAGGGTCATGATAGGATATAAAGGTAACGGGTTAGGATCATGGTATGATTGAAAGGTAACTGGGGTTAGGGGTTAGGGTCATGGTAGGTTAGAAAGGTAACTGGGATTAGGGGTTAGGATCATGGTAGGATTGAAAGGTAACTGGGGCGTTGGTAGGATTGAAAGGTAACTGGGGCGTTGGTAGGATTGAAAGGTAACTGGGGATATGGTAGGATTGAAAGGTAACTGGGGCGTTGGTAGGATTGAAAGGTAACTGGGGATATGGTAGGCTTGAAAGGTAACTGGGGATATGGTAGGATTGAAAGGTAACTGGGGATATGGTAGGATTGAAAGGTAATTGGGGATATGGTAGGATTGAAAGGTAACTGGGGATATGGTAGGATTGAAAGGTAATTGGGGTTATGGTAGGATTGAAAGGTAACTGGGGATATGGTAGGATTGAAAGGTAACTGGGGTTATGGTAGGATAGAAAGGTAACTGGGGATATGGTAGGATAGAAAGGTAACTGGGGTCATGGTAGGATAGAAAGGTAACTGGAGATATGGTAGGATAGAAAGGTAACTGGGGTTAGGGGTTAGACAGAACTACACACACACGGTTGGCAGACCAGAGGTTAGAGGTTATTAGTTCAAGTCCCTTGCCGCCTGAACTGGCTCCCTACTACTACCCACTACCGTTGTGTCCTGAACTGGCTCCCTACTACTACCCACTACCGTTGTGTCCTGAACTGGCTCCTACTACTACCCACTACCGTTGTGTCCTGAACTGGCTCTATACTACTACCCACTACCGTTGTGTCCTGAACTGGCTCTATACTACTACCCACTACCGTTGTGTCCTGAACTGGCTCCCTACTACTACCCACTACCGTTGTGTCCTGAACTGGCTCTATACTACTACCCACTACCGTTGTACCCTGAACTGGCTCTATACTACTACCCACTACCGTTGTGTCCTGAACTGGCTCTATACTACTACCCACTACCGTTGTGTCCTGAACTGGCTCTATACTACTACCCACTACCGTTGTGTCCTGAACTGGCTCCCTATACTACTACCCACTACCGTTGTGTCCTGAACTGGCTCTATACTACTACCCACTACCGTTGTGTCCTGAACTGGCTCTATACTACTACCCACTACCGTTGTACCCTGAACTGGCTCTATACTACTACCCACTACCGTTGTGTCCTGAACTGGCTCTATACTACTACCCACTACCGTTGTACCCTGAACTGGCTCTATACTACTACCCACTACCGTTGTGTCCTGAACTGGCTCTATACTACTACCCACTACCGTTGTGTCCTGAACTGGCTCTATACTACTACCCACTACCGTTGTACCCTGAACTGGCTCTATAATACTACCCACTACCGTTGTGTCCTGAACTGGCTCTATACTACTACCCACTACCGTTGTACCCTGAACTGGCTCTATACTACTACCCACTACCGTTGTGTCCTGAACTGGCTCTATACTACTACCCACTACCGTTGTACCCTGAACTGGCTCTATACTACTACCCACTACCGTTGTGCCCTGAACTGGCTCTATACTACTACCCACTACCGTTGTGTCCTGAACTGGCTCTATACTACTACCCACTACCGTTGTGTCCTGAACTGGCTCCCTACTACTACCCACTACCGTTGTGTCCTGAACTGGCTCTATACTACTACCCACTACCGTTGTGTCCTGAACTGGCTCTATACTACTACCCACTACCGTTGTACCCTGAACTGGCTCTATACTACTACCCACTACCGTTGTGTCCTGAACTGGCTCTATACTACTACCCACTACCGTTGTACCCTGAACTGGCTCCCTACTACTACCCACTACCGTTGTGCCCTGAACTGGCTCTATACTACTACCCACTACCGTTGTGTCCTGAACTGGCTCTATACTACTACCCACTACCGTTGTGTCCTGAACTGGCTCTATACTACTACCCACTACCGTTGTGTCCTGAACTGGCTCTATACTACTACCCACTACCGTTGTGTCCTGAACTGGCTCTATACTACTACCCACTACCGTTGTGCCCTGAACTGGCTCTATACTACTACCCACTACCGTTGTGTCCTGAACTGGCTCTATACTACTACCCACTACCGTTGTGCCCTGAACTGGCTCTATACTACTACCCACTACCGTTGTGTCCTGAACTGGCTCTATACTACTACCCACTACCGTTGTGTCCTGAACTGGCTCTATACTACTACCCACTACCGTTGTGTCCTGAACTGGCTCTATACTACTACCCACTACCGTTGTGTCCTGAACTGGCTCTATACTACTACCCACTACCGTTGTGTCCTGAACTGGCTCTATACTACTACCCACTACCGTTGTGTCCTGAACTGGCTCTATACTACTACCCACTACCGTTGTGTCCTGAACTGGCTCTATACTACTACCCACTACCGTTGTGTCCTGAACTGGCTCTATACTACTACCCACTACCGTTGTGTCCTGAACTGGCTCTATACTACTACCCACTACCGTTGTACCCTGAACTGGCTCTATACTACTACCCACTACCGTTGTGTCCTGAACTGGCTCTATACTACTACCCACTACCGTTGTACCCTGAACTGGCTCTATACTACTACCCACTACCGTTGTGTCCTGAACTGGCTCTATACTACTACCCACTACCGTTGTGTCCTGAACTGGCTCTATACTACTACCCACTACCGTTGTACCCTGAACTGGCTCTATACTACTACCCACTACCGTTGTGTCCTGAACTGGCTCTATACTACTACCCACTACCGTTGTACCCTGAACTGGCTCTATACTACTACCCACTACCGTTGTGTCCTGAACTGGCTCTATACTACTACCCACTACCGTTGTGTCCTGAACTGGCTCTATACTACTACCCACTACCGTTGTACCCTGAACTGGCTCCCTACTACTACCCACTACCGTTGTGTCCTGAACTGGCTCTATACTACTACCCACTACCGTTGTGTCCTGAACTGGCTCTATACTACTACCCACTACCGTTGTGTCCTGAACTGGCTCTATACTACTACCCACTACCGTTGTACCCTGAACTGGCTCTATACTACTACCCACTACCGTTGTGTCCTGAACTGGCTCTATACTACTACCCACTACCGTTGTGTCCTGAACTGGCTCTATACTACTACCCACTACCGTTGTGTCCTGAACTGGCTCTATACTACTACCCACCACCGTTGTGTCCTGAACTGGCTCCCTACTACTACCCACTACCGTTGTGTCCTGAACTGGCTCTATACTACTACCCACTACCGTTGTACCCTGAACTGGCTCTATACTACTACCCACTACCGTTGTGTCCTGAACTGGCTCTATACTACTACCCACTACCGTTGTACCCTGAACTGGCTCCCTACTACTACCCACTACCGTTGTGTCCTGAACTGGCTCTATACTACTACCCACTACCGTTGTGTCCTGAACTGGCTCTATACTACTACCCACTACCGTTGTGTCAGATAAAGGACTCTCAGACCGTGAGAAACAAGATTCTCTTGTCTGATGAAACCAAGATTGAACTCTTTGGCCTGAATGCCAAGCGTCACGTCTGGAGAAAACCTGGCACCATCCCTACAGTGGCAGCATCATGCTGTGGGGATGTTTTTCAGTGGCAGGGACTGGGAGACTAGTTAGATCGAGGGAAAGATGAACGGAGCAAAGTACAGAGAGGTCCTTGATGAAAACCTGCTCCAGAGTGCTCAGGACCTCAGACTAGGGTGATGGTTCAACTTCCAACAGGACAACGCCCCTAAGCACACAGCCAAGACAATGCAGGAGTGGCTTTCGAGACAAGTCTCTGAATGTCCTTGAGTGGCCCAGTCAGAGCCCAGAACTCGATCTAAAATCTCTGGAGAGACCTGAAAATAGCTGTGCAGCGACACTCGCCATCCAACCTGACAGAGCTTGAGAGGATCTGCAGAGAAGAATGGGAGTAAGCTTGTGCCAAGCTTATATAGCACCATACCCAAGGAGACTCGAGGCCAAAGGGTCTTCAACAAAGTACTGAGTAAACGGTCTGAATAGTTATGTACATCTGATATTTGAGTTGGTATTTATAATACATTTGCAAACATTTCGAAAAAACCTGTTTTTGCTTTGTCATTATGGGGTATTGTGTATAGTTTGATGGGGAGAAAAAACCATTTAATCCATTTTATAATAAGCCTGTGACATAACAAAATGTGTAAAAAGTCAAAGGGTCTGAATACTTTCTGAATGCGCTGTATGAATAGATGGTAGCAGACTCACCCCTGTCACTGTCATAGAGGTAGGCGAACTTGTCCCACTTGTAATACTCCACTAAGCTGACCAGAGGTCCCTTGATGTCGGGTCTCATCTGAAGGACAAACTGATTGAGTCCATCAGCAGGGAAGGACGGTGTGATGAAGGACACGTGGAGGGTCTCACAGAAAGACGTGATGGTGTTCACACTCTTCTTGTCATAGAAACCAAAGATGGCATAGACACCCCTGGAGAACTGGGAACAAACTGCAGAGAGAGAGAGGGAGATGGGGAGGGAGAGGGAGAGAGAGAGGGTTGGTTAGCACCATGCTAATCCCATCACTAGCTCCATGCAAACCCTACCACTAGCACCATGCTAACCCTACCACTAGCACCATGCTAACCATATCACTAGCACCATGCTAACCCTATCACTAGCACCATGCTAACCATATCACTAGCACCATGCTAACCATATCACTAGCACCATGCTAACCCTATCACTAGCACCATGCTAACCATATCACTAGCACCATGCTAACCCTACCACTAGCACCATGCTAACCATATCACTAGCACCATGCTAACCCTATCATTAGCACCATGCTAACCCTACCACTAGCACCATGCTAACCATACCACTAGCACCATGCTAACCCTATCACTAGCACCATGCTAACCCTATCACTAGCGGTTGTGATTGAGGGTGTGTGTGTGTGCCCGCGCGCCTACACCTGTGTGTGTGTCTGTTAGAGTGTGTGTGTGTGTGTGTGTGTGTGTGTGTGTGTGTGTGTGTGTGTGTGTGTGTGTGTGTGTGTGTGTGTGTGTGTGTGTGTGTGTGTGTGTGTGTGTGTGTGTGTGTGTGTGTGTGTGTGTGTGTGTGTGTGTTAGAGTGTGTGTGTGTGTCTGTTAGAGTGTGTGTGTGTGTGTGAGTATATTTAGCTGTCCTACTTCAGCGCCCTGATTCCTTTATTCTCTTAAGGAAAAACAGTGTTACCTTCCTGCTTTGTCATGAGACACAGACCGCTTTTACGCCATTGAGCAGAGAGAGAGAGAGAGAGACGACATGGTTGCATTACTGAGGACTACACCTTACTGTGTGTGTGTGTGTGGGGGGGGTTGGCTGGCTCTGTGTGTCTCGCTGTGTCCCAGTTTTAACTAAGGCTCCTTGGCCGAGAGGCAGGCAGAGAGAGGCAGGCATTGGCTGAAAACAGGGCTCTGCTTTAGTTTGTTGTGTGTATATGAGAGTGGGGGGGTTAGGCTCAGTCAGCCGTTCTAACCGCTGTTCCATCGGCCTTCTCCTTTTCTCCATTACAACACTGTAGTAGAGCATCAGTCAGACATGGCCTGGTCTCCATTACAACACTGTAGTAGAGCATCAGTCAGACATGGCCTGGTCTCCATTACAACACTGTAGTAGAGCATCAGTCAGACATGGCCTGGTCTCCATTACAACACTGTAGTAGAGCATCAGTCAGACATGGCCTGGTCTCCATTACAACACTGTAGTAGAGCATCAGTCAGACATGGTCTGGTCTCCATTACAACACTGTAGTAGAGCATCAGTCAGACATGGCCTGGTCTCCATTACAACACTGTAGTAGAGCATCAGTCAGACATGGCCTGGTCTCCATTACAACACTGTAGTAGAGCATCAGTCAGACATGGTCTGTCTCCATTACAACACTGTAGTAGAGCATCAGTCAGACATGGCCTGGTCTCCATTACAACACTGTAGTAGAGCATCAGTCAGACATGGCCTGGTCTCCATTACAACACTGTAGTAGAGCATCAGTCAGACATGGCCTGGTCTCCATTACAACACTGTAGTAGAGCATCAGTCAGACATGGCCTGGTCTCCATTACAACACTGTAGTAGAGCATCAATCAGACATGGCCTGGTCTCCATTACAACACTGTAGTAGAGCATCAATCAGACATGGCCTGGTCTCCATTACAACACTGTAGTAGAGCATCAGTCAGACATGGCCTGGTCTCCATTACAACACTGTAGTAGAGCATCAGTCAGACATGGCCTGGTCTCCATTACAACACTGTAGTAGAGCATCAATCAGACATGGCCTGGTCTCCATTACAACACTGTAGTAGAGCATCAGTCAGACATGGCCTGGTCTCCATTACAACACTGTAGTAGAGCATCAATCAGACATGGCCTGGTCTTCATTACAACACTGTAGTAGAGCATCAGTCAGACATGACCTGGTCTCCATTACAACACTGTAGTAGAGCAGAGTAGAGCAGAGTAGAGCAGAGTAGAGCACAGAGCAGAGTAGAGCAGAGTAGAGCACAGAGCAGAGTAGAGCACAGAGCAGAGCAGAGTAGAGCAGAGTAGAGCACAGAGCAGAGTAGAGCAGAGTAGAGCAGAGTAGAGCACAGAGCCGAGTAGAGAAGAGAAGAGTAGGGCACAGAGTAGAGTAGAGTAGAGTACGGAGCAGAGTAGAGCACAGAGCAGAGCAGAGTAGAGCACAGAGCAGAGTAGAGTAGAGCACAGAGCAGAGTAGAGCACGGAGCAGAGTAGAGCACAGGGCAGAGTAGAGCACGGAGCAGAGTAGAGCAGAGTAGAGTAGAGCAAAGAGCAGAGTAGAGCACAGGGCAGAGTAGAGCAGAGTAGAGCACAGGGCAGAGTAGAGCACGGAGCAGAATAGAGCACAGAGCAGAGTAGAGCAGAGTAGAGTACAGAGCAGACTAGAGCAGAGTAGAGCACAGAGCAGAGTAGAGCAGAGTAGAGCACAGAGCAGACTAGAGCAGAGTAGAGCGCAGAGCAGAGTAGAGCAGAGTAGAGCACAGAGCAGAGTAAAGCAGAGTAGAGCACAGAGCAGAGTAGAGTAGAGCAGAGTAAAGGCAGAGTAGAGCACAGAGCACAGAGCAGACAAGAGCAGAGTAGAGCACAGAGCAGACTAGAGCAGAGTAGAGCAGATTACAGAGCAGAGCAGAGTATATTACAGTAGAGCAGAGTAGAGCACAGGAGCAACAGGAGCCAGGTGCGAGATAACGGTATGGAGCATGAGAGCATGGATGTTCTTCACAGCAACAGTTACATCTATCAACAGAAGCGCAAAGAGGCGGGGACACAATTTTTCAGTTTTTGATTTGTTAAAAAAGTTTGAAATATCCAATAAATGTCGTTCCACTTCATGATTGTGTCCCACTTGTTGTTGATTCTTCACAAAATAATACAGTTTTATATCTTTATGTTTGAAGCCTGAAATGTGGCAAAAGGTCGCAAAGTTCAAGGGGGCCGAATACTTTCGCAAGGCACTGTATTGCTTAGCTGATAAAAATACATAGTATACAATAGGTGACTCATTGTCATATTTATCCTGATACCAGATTAGAATTGATGCAATTCTAACAATAGCCATAGTCAGCTAGCTAACATAGCAACACTCTCAGTTTGAACCGGGTGTTTGAGTAGGCTAAACTAGCTATCTGCATTCGCTAGCTAAGTAACTAAGTAAATGAGATGAAACATAAACATAAAAATATATATATACAGTATACAGTATATACAGTATATACAGTACCAGTCAAAAGACACACCTACTCATTCAAGGGTTTTTCTTTATTTTTGTACTATTTTCTACGTTGTAGAATAATATTGACGACATCAAAACTATGAAATAACACATATGGAATCATCTGGTAACCAAAAAAGTTTTAAACAAATCTAAATATATTTTATATTTGAGATTCTTCAAAGTAGCCACCCTTTGCCTTGATGACAGCTTTGTACACTCTTCGCATTCTCTCAACAGTTTCACCTGGAATGCTTTTCCAGCAGTCTTGAAGGAGTTCTCATATATGCTGGTTACTTGTTGCTCTCAGGTTTCCAGGTAAAACCCAAATGCAGACTGTGTTGAAGTAACAAAGTTTATTACAGCAGGCAAACGACATGTCAAGGCAGGCAGGGATCGATAATCCAGAGTAGAGGCAATGGTACAGTGTCAGGGCATGCAGAGTGGTCAGGCAGGTGGTCAGGACAGACAAGTGTCAAAACCAGGAGGGCGAGAAAAGAGAGACTTGGAAAAACAAGAGACAAAATGCTGGTTGACTTGAAAAACAAGAAGAACTGGCAACAGACAAACAGAGAACACAGATATAAGTACACGGTAATCTGTTTGTTGACTTGTCTTTCGAAGACCTTAGAAAGGCATGGTAGGATAGATATAGGTCTGTAGCAGTTTGGGTCAAGAGTGTCCCCCTTGAAGAGGGGATGACCGCAGCTGCTTTCCCATCTTTGGGAATCTCAGACGACACGAAAGAGAGGTTGAACAGGCTAGTAATAGGGGTGGCAACAATTTCGGCAGATAATTTTAGAAAGAAAGGGTCCAGATTGTCTAGCCCGGCTGATTTGTAGGGGTCCAAATTTTGCAGCTCTTTCAGAACATCAGCTGAACGGATTTGGGAGAAGGAGAAATGGGGAAGGCTTGGGCGGAGTTTGTTGGGGGTACAGTGCTGTTGACCGGGGGTATGAGTAGCCAGGTGGAAAGCATGGCCAGCCGTAGAAAAATGCTTATTGAAATGGTCAATTATGGTGGATTTATCAGTGGTGACAGTGTTTCCTATCTTCAGTGCAGTGGGCAGCTGGGAGGAGGTGTTCTTATTCTCCATGGACTTTACAGTGTCCCAGATGAATGTACTTTGGTGCGAAAAGTGCAAATTAATCGCAGAACAACAGGAAAGGACCTTGTGAAGATGCTGGAGGAAAAAGGTACAAAAGTATCTATATACACAGTAAAACAAGTCCTATATCGATATAACCTGAAAGGCCGCTCAGCAAGGAAGAAGCCACTGCTCCAAAACCGCCATAAAAAATCCAGACTATGGTTTGCAACTGCACATGGGGGCAAAGATCGTACTTTTGGAGAAATGTCCTGGTCTGATAAAATACAAATTTAACTGTTTGGCCTTAATGACCATCGTTATGTTTGGAGGAAAAGGGGGAAAGGGGGGCTTGCAAGCCGAAGAACACCATCCCAACCGTGAAGCATCATGTTGTGGGGTGCTTTTGCTGCAGGAGTGACTGGTGCACTTCCCAAAATAGATGGCATCATGAGGGTGGAAAATGATGTGGATATATTGAAGCAACATCTCAAGACATCAGTCAGGAAGTTAAAGCTTGGTCGCAAATGGTTCTTCCAAATGGACAATGACCCCAAGCATACTTTCGAAGCAAAATGGCTTAAGGACAACAAAGTCAAGGAATTGGGGTGGCCATCAGAAAGCCCTGACTTCAACCCTACAGAAAATTTGTGGGCAGAACTGCGTGTGCGGGCAAGGAGGCCTACAAACCTGACTCAGTTACACCAGCTCTGTCAGGAGGAATGGGCCGAAATTCCCACTTATTGTGGGAAGCTTGTGGAAGGATACCCAAAACATTTTATCCTAATTGAGGTTATGTAAACTTCTGACCCACTGGGAATGTGATGAAAGAAATAAAAGCCGAAATAAATCATTCTCTCTACTATTATTCTGACATTTCACATTCTTAAAATAAAGTGGTGATCCTAACTGACCTAAGACAGGGATTTTACTAGGATTAAATATCAGGAATTGTGAAAAACTGAGTTTAAATGTATTTGGCAAAGGTGTGTGTGTCACACCTGACCGAACCAAAATAATAAAGAAAACAAAGATAACTAAGGCATGACAGTATGTAAACTTCCGACTTCAACTGTATAAAATATATCTAGCTCTCCTCTGTCTCTCTAGCTTCTAGTCCAGTGGAAGAAAACCCTTACAAACTGTATATACTACAAAATATATCTAGCTCTCCTCTGTCTCTCTAGCTTCTAGTCCAGTGGAAGAAAACCCTTACAAACTGTATATACTACAAAAATATATCTAGTTTCTCAGTCCTACAAACTGTCTCTGTCTCTCTAGCTTCTCCTTAATTTAGGAAGAAATGAATGTAAAAAACTGTTTAACTATTGTCTTTTCTCTCTCTTTGCTAGAGAGATGCTTTCAGTACTAGATTCATTCTCTGATCCTTTGATTGGGTGGAACACATGTCAGTTCATGGTGCAAGAGCTCTGATAGGTTGGAGGACGTCCTCTGGAAGTTGTCATAATTACTGTGTAAGTCTATGGAAGTGAGTGAAAACCATGAGCCTCTTAGGTTTTGTATTGAATTCAATGTACCCAGAGGAGGACAGACACTAGCTGTCCTCCGGCTACACCATGGTGCTACCCTACAGAGTACTGGTGAGGCTACTGTAGACCTTCATTGCAAAACAGTGTGTTCTAATCAATTATTTGGTGAAATATTAATATATTTAGTATAGTTTTATCTAAAAAAATATAACCTTTTTAATGTTTCACTATTTGTATTTTTCTGAAATTCACTGAGTAGGATGGTCCTCCCTTCCTCCTCTGAGGAGCCTCCACTGATGGACATCCATCCACCAACTCAGTCCACAAAACCCCAGCCTACTTGATGGCAATAGCACTCACTTTCCCCCAGGAGAGGCTGGACCTGCTCTCTCTTCTGACCAACCGTCCTACAAACAGGCAGCGGACTGCCCCAAGCATCATGCAGGGTACCCTCATCCCTCCACCCCTTCACTCCCTGCCCATCTGTGTCTGTGTGTCTGTGTGTGTGTGTTACTCACAGCAGTTGGTGACAGCGAAGCTGTTGGCAACCTCCAGGTTGTCTATGTGAGGAGTGAGGCGGAAGTCCTGGGTTCCATACTGACCATTCCAACCGGAACGCACTATATTCCTGATCAGCACCGCGTGGGAACAGCCCTCCTCCACACACACACACACACACACACACACACACACACACACACACACACACACACACACACACACACACACACACACACACACACACACACACACACACACACACACACACACACACACACACACACACACACACACACACACACACACACACACACAGAATGAGAATGTTTAGCTGGTTATCTAGCTAGTCTGGCAGTTCTCTGGGAGAATGTTTAGCTGGTTATCTAGCTAGTCTGGCAGTTCTCTGGGAGAATATTTAGCTGGATATCTAGCTAGTCTGGCAGTTCTCTGGGAGAATGTTTAGCTGGATATCTAGCTAGTCTGGCAGTTCTCTGGGAAAATGTTTAGCTGGTTATCTAGCTAGTCTGGCAGTTCTCTGGGAGAATGTTTAGCTGTCTATCTAGTAGTCTGGCAGTTCTCTGGGAAAATGTTTAGCTGATATCTAGCCGGTCTGGCAGTACTCTGGGAGAATGTTTACACTGATATCTGTCTGTATTCTCTGGGAGAATGTTTAGCTGGATATCTAGCTATGGGTCTGGCAGTTCTCTGGGAGAATGTTTAGCTGGTTATCTAGCTAGTCTAAACAGTTCTCTGAATGTTTAGAAACACTGATTCTGTGGTTCAACTTATTAAAAGAGAGAATGTTAAGAAACACTCTGATTCTGTCTGTATTAAACAGAGAGAATGTTTAGAAACACTCTGATTCTGTCTGTATTAAACAGAGAGAATGTTTAGAAACACTGATTCTGTCTGTATTAAACAGAGAGAATGTTTAGAAACACTGATTCTGTCTGTATTAAACAGAGAGAATGTTTAGAAACACTGATTCTGTCTGTATTAAACAGAGAGAATGTTTAGAAACACTGATTCTGTCTTTATTAAACAGAGAGAATGTTTAGAAACACTCTGATTCTGTCTGTATTAAACAGAGAGAATGTTTAGAAACACTCTCATTCTGTCTGTATTAAACAGAGAGAATGTTTAGAAACACTCTGATTCTGTCTGTATTAAACAGAGATCTTCTTTAGAAACACTGATTCAGCTGCATCAACATCTACATATTTCCATGACCATCCATATTGAACTGAAACAGCCATATTGAACTGAAACAGCCATATTGAACTGAAACAGCCATATTGAACTGAAACAGCCGTCCATATTGAACTGAAACAGCCGTCCATATTGAACTGAAACAGCCATCCATATTGAACTGAAACAGCCGTCCATATTGAACTGAAACAGCCATCCATATTGAACTGAAACAGCCATCCTTATTGAACTGAAACAACCATATTGAACTGAAACAGCCATATTGAACTGAAACAGCCATATTGAACTGAAACAGCCATATTGAACTGAAACAACCATATTGGACTGAAACAGCCATCCTTATTTAACCGAAACAACCATATTGAACTGAAACAGCCATATTGAACTGAAACAGCCATATTGAACTGAAACAACCATATTGAACTGAAACAGCCATATTGAACTGAAACAACCATATTGAACTGAAACAGCCATATTGAACTGAAACAGCCATATTGAACTGAAACAGCCATATTGAACTGAAACAGCCATATTGAACTGAAACAGCCATATGTAAACCATCCAATGTAAAGTCAACGTTGCCTGCTCAGAGTTCAAATCACATGATGAAACCCACCAGATGAAGTAACAACTGTTTTCAGATGATGTCATTGGGAACATTTATCTTCTAACTGTTTGTTCTGCAAAACATAGAAAGTGTTTTCACATCCAGTATGTTGATGTTGGGGTGGTGCTGGAGATCATGGAAATGGGTTGTAAATGGTGCAATGTAAACACATCCCTATCCATCACCTGTCTCAGTCTCAGGACATGGTGATGGCTGGAGATGCAACCAGGGAGTATGATTATCTGGTTGAATGTCTACATAGCTACACACCCATCCATATTGAACTGAAACAGCCTTCCATATTGAACTGAAACAGACATATTGAACTGAAACAGCCATCCATATTGAACTGAAACAGCCGTCCTTATTGAACTGAAACAGCCGTCCATATTGAACTGAAACAGCCTTCCATATTGAACTGAAACAGCCGTCCATATCGAACTGAAACAGCCATCCATATTGAACTGAAACAGCCTTCCATATTGAACTTAAACAGCCTTCCATATTGAACTGAAACAGCTGTCCATATTGAACTGAAACAGCCGTCCATATTGAACTGAAACAGCCATCCTTATTGAACTGAAACAGCCATATTGAACTGAAACAGCCATCCATATTGAACTGAAACAGCCATCCATATTGAACTGAAACAGCCATCCATATTGAACTGAAACAGCCTTCCATATCTATCTTAAACAGCCATATTGAACTGAAACAGCCGTCCATATTGAACTGAAACAGCCATCCATATTGAACTGAAACAGCCATCCTTATTGAACTGAAACAGCCGTCCATATTGAACTGAAACAGCCATCCATATTGAACTGAAACAGCCATCCTTATTGAACTGAAACAACCATATTGAACCTGAACTAAAACAGCCTCCCATATCCAACTCAAATAGCCATATTGAACTGAAACAGCCATATTGAACTGAAACAACCATATTGAACTGAAACAGCCACCCATATCTAACTGAAACAGCCACATTGAACTGAATCAGCCATCCTTATTGAACCTGAACTAAAACAGCCTCCCATATCCAACTCGAATAGCCATATTGACCTGAAACAGCCATATTGAACTGAAACTGCCATATTGAACTGAAACAGACTTCCATATCTAACTCAAACAGCCATATTGAACTTAAACAGCCATATTGAACTGCAACTGCCATTCATATTGAATTGAAACAGCCATCCATATAACTCAAACAGCCATATTGAACTGAAACAACCTTCCATATCTATCTCAAACCGCCATATTGAACTGAACCAGCCATCCATATTGAACTGAAACAGCCTTATTGAACCAAAACAGCCATCATATCTAACTCAAACAGCCATATTGAACTGAAACTGCCATTCATATCTAAATCAAATAGCCATATTGAACTGAAACTGCCATTCATATTGAACTGAAACAACCTTCTTTATCTAACTCAAACTGCCACATTGAACAGAAACAGCCATATTGAACTGAAACTGCCATTGATATTAAACTGAGACAGCCTTCCATACCTAACTCAAACAGCCATATTGAACTGAAACAGCCATATTGAACTGAAACAGCCATATTGAACTGAAACAGCCTTCCATACCTAACTCAAACAGCCATATTGAACTGAAACATCCATATTGAACTGAAACTGCCTTCCATACCTAACTCAAACAGCCATATTGAACTGAAACAGCCATATTGAACTGAAACAGCCATATTGAACTGAAACAGCCATATTGAACTGAAACAGCTATCCATATCTAACTGAAACAACCATATTGAACTGAAACAGCCATATTGAACTGAAACTGCCATTCATAATGAACTGAAACTGCCATGCATAATGAACTGAAACTTCCATGCATAATGAACTGAAACTTCCATGCATAATGAACTGAAACTGCCATGCATAATGAACTGAAACTTCCATGCATAATGAACTGAAACTGCCATGCATAATGAACTGAAACTGCCATTCATAATGAACTGAAACTTCCATGCATAATGAACTGAAACAGTCATGCATAATGAACTGAAACTGCCATGCATAATGAACTGAAACTTCCATGCATAATGAACTGAAACTGCCATTCATAATGAACTGAAACTTCCATGCATAATGAACTGAAACTGCCATGCATAATGAACTGAAACTGCCATGCATAATGAACTGAAACTGCCATTCATAATGAACTGAAACTACCATGCATAATGAACTGAAACTGCCATGCATAATGAACTGAAACTGTCATGCATAATGAACTGAAACTGCCATGCATAATGAACTGAAACTGCCATGCATAATGAACTGAAACTTCCATGCATAATGAACTGAAACTGCCATGCATAATGAACTGAAACTTCCATGCATAATGAACTGAAACTGCCATGCATAATGAACTGAAACTGCCATGCATAATGAACTGAAACTTCCATGCATAATGAACTGAAACTGCCATGCATAATGAACTGAAACTGCCATTCATAATGAACTGAAACTGCCATTCATAATGAACTGAAACTGCCATGCATAATGAACTGAAACTGCCATTCATAATGAACTGAAACTGCCATTCATAATGAACTGAAACTGCCATTCATAATGAACTGAAACTGCCATTCATAATGAACTGAAACTGCCATTCATATTGAACTGAAACAACCTTCTTTATCTAACTCAAACTGCCATATTGAACAGAAACAGCCATATTGAACTGAAACTGCCATTGATATTAAACTGAAACAGCGTTCCATACCTAACTCAAACAGCCATATTGAACTCAAACAGCCATATTGAACTGAAACAGCCATATTGAACTGAAACAGCCATATTGAACTGAAACAGCCTTCCATACCTAACTCAAACAGCCATATTGAACTGAAACATCCATATTGAACTGAAACAGCCTTCCATACCTAACTCAAACAGCCATATTGAACTGAAACATCCATATTGAACTGAAACAGCCTTCCATACCTAACTCAAACAGCCATATTGAACTGAAACATCCATATTGAACTGAAACTGCCTTCCATACCTAACTGAAACAGCCATATTGAACTGAAACAGCCATATTGAACTGAAACAGCCATATTGAACTGAAACAACCATATTGAACTGAAACAGCCACCCATATCTAACTGAAACAGCCACATTGAACTGAATCAGCCATCCTTATTGAACCTGAACTAAAACAGCCTCCCATATCCAACTCGAATAGCCATATTGACCTGAAACAGCCATATTGAACTGAAACTGCCATATTGAACTGAAACAGACTTCCATATCTAACTCAAACAGCCATATTGAACTTAAACAGCCATATTGAACTGCAACTGCCATTCATATTGAATTGAAACAGCCATCCATATAACTCAAACAGCCATATTGAACTGAAACAACCTTCCATATCTATCTCAAACCGCCATATTGAACTGAACCAGCCATCCATATTGAACTGAAACAGCCTTATTGAACCAAAAACAGCCATCATATCTAACTCAAACAGCCATATTGAACTGAAACTGCCATTCATATCTAAATCAAATAGCCATATTGAACTGAAACTGCCATTCATATTGAACTGAAACAACCTTCTTTATCTAACTCAAACTGCCACATTGAACAGAAACAGCCATATTGAACTGAAACTGCCATTGATATTAAACTGAGACAGCCTTCCATACCTAACTCAAACAGCCATATTGAACTGAAACAGCCATATTGAACTGAAACAGCCATATTGAACTGAAACAGCCTTCCATACCTAACTCAAACAGCCATATTGAACTGAAACATCCATATTGAACTGAAACTGCCTTCCATACCTAACTCAAACAGCCATATTGAACTGAAACAGCCATATTGAACTGAAACAGCCATATTGAACTGAAACAGCCATATTGAACTGAAACAGCTATCCATATCTAACTGAAACAACCATATTGAACTGAAACAGCCATATTGAACTGAAACTGCCATTCATAATGAACTGAAACTGCCATGCATAATGAACTGAAACTTCCATGCATAATGAACTGAAAACTTCCATGCATAATGAACTGAAACTGCCATGCATAATGAACTGAAACT
>NW_025747545.1:50000-53059 GCF_021184085.1 Oncorhynchus gorbuscha | reverse complement strand
AGTAAACATCATTCACCCTGTAGCTGTGACATTACTGTTGCTATGGTAAACCATGGTTAAAGTAAAGTAAAATTTCAACAAAGTAAACATCATTCACCCTGTAGCTGTGACATTATTGTTGCTATGGTAAACCATGGGTAAAGTAGTATCTCAACGAAGTAAACATCATTCACCCTGTAACTGTGACATTACTGTTGTTATGGAAAACCATGGGTAAAGTAAAGTAGTATCTCAACGAAATAAACATCGTTCAACTGCAACCATGACGACAAACAAACACAAAAACATACTGAAAGAAAAAAATATATTTAATTTATTTCATGGACTTTAAAAGACTAGAGGGAAGTTTACACACAAATTGTAACAGAATCAAAAATCAGAATGAATGTGTTGTGGAACAGAAATCAAACTGTCATCTGTTAATGGTAATGTGACCACTCTGTAACTGAATACAGGCACAGGAAGGTGTTTTAAATCAGAATAAATGACCCCCCACCCCTACCTCCTTTAGAAACAAGACAGGATATCTCCAGGGAGATACAGAGACACATTTTTCCTGAATAAATCCATAAAATTGTGTTAGGAAATGAATAAAAATGGAAAACAAGAGAAGCATTAGTCCCAACTAAATGGCCCTAAGAGTCCCTGTGTAGAACAGTAATTACAGAAGATGAATAACAGGGGGATATTTAGAGCGTCAACCTGCCTGTTAGTTAACTCTCTCCTTAGTAACACACCTCAAACTGCCTGTTAGTTAACTCTCCCCTTAGTAACACACCTCAACCTACCTGTTAGTTAACTCTCCCCTTAGTAACACACCTCAGCCTGCCTGTTAGTTAACTCTCCCCTTAGTAACACAACACAACCTACCTGTTAGTTAACTCTCTCCTTAGTAACACACCTCAGCCTGCCTGTTAGTTAACTCTCCCCTAAGTAACACACCTCAACCTACCTGTTAGTTAACTCTCCCCTTAGTAACACACCTCAACCTGCCTGTTATTTAACTCTCCCCTTAGTAACACACCTCAACCTGCCTGTTAGTTAACTCTCCCCTTAGTAACACACCTCAACCTATCTGTTAGTTAACTCTCCCCTTAGTAACACACCTCAACATGCCTGTTAGTTAACTCTCCCCTTAGTAACACACCTCAACATGCTCTGTTAGTTAACTCTCCCCTTAGTAACACACCTCAACATGCTCTGTTAGTTAACTCTCCCCTTAGTAACACACCTCAACCTACCTGTTAGTTAACTCTCCCCTTAGTAACACACCTCAACCTGCCTGTTAGTTAACTCTCCCCTTAGTAACACACCTCAACATGCCTGTTAGTTAACTCTCCCCTTAGTAACACACCTCAACCTACCTGTTAGTTAACTCTCCCCTTAGTAACACACCTCAGCCTACCTGTTAGTTAACTCTCCCCTTAGTAACACACCTCAACCTACCTGTTAGTTAACTCTCCCTTAGTAACACACCTCAACATGCCCTGTTAGTTAACTCTCCCCTTAGTAACACACCTCAACCTACCTGTTAGTTAACGCTCCCTTAGTAACACACCTCAACCTACCTGTTAGTTAACTCTCCCCTTAGTAACACACCTCAACCTACCTGTTAGTTAACTCTCCCCTTAGTAACACACCTCAACCTACCTGTTAGTTAACGCTCCCTTAGTAACACACCTCAACCTACCTGTTAGTTAACTCTCCCCTTAGTAACACACCTCAACCTACCTGTTAGTTAACTCTCCCCTTAGTAACACACCTCAGCCTGCCTGTTAGTTAACGCTCCCTTAGTAACACACCTCAACCTACCTGTTAGTTAACTCTCCCCTTAGTAACACACCTCAACCTACCTGTTAGTTAACTCTCCCCTTAGTGACACACCTCAACATGCTCTGTTAGTTAACTCTCCCCTTAGTGACATGCCTCAACCCTTACCAGTTAATTAACTCTCCCATTAGTGACATGCCACAACCCTTACCAGTTAATTGACAACCAAACAAACCAAAACAAAGGCAAAGTCTTCTCATGCTTTGTTGATTTCAAAAAAGCCTTCGACTCAATCTGGCATGAGGGTCTGCTATACAAACTGATGGAAAGTGGTGTTGGGGGTAAAACATATGACATTCTAAAAAACATGTACACAAACAACAAGTGTGCGGTTAAAATTGGCAAAAAACACACACATTTCTTCACACAGGGTCGTGGGGTTAGACAGGGATGCAGCTTAAGCCCCACCCTCTTCAACATATATATCAACGAATTTGCGCGGGCACTAGAAAAGTCTGCAGCACCCGGCCTCCCCCTGTGTCACGCCTTGGTCATTGTATTTTGTGTTTTTGGTATATGTTTGGGTAGGCCAGGGTGTGACATGGGTTTATATGTTGTGTTTCGTATTGGGGTTTGTATTAATTGGGATTGTGTATGATTAGGGGTGTGTCTAGTTAGGCTTGGCTGCCTGAGGCGATTCCCAATTGGAGTCAGGTGATTCTCGTTGTCTCGGATTGGGAACCGTATTTAGGTAGCCTGAGTTCGCGTTGTATTTTGTGGGTGTTTGTTCCTGTCTCTGTGTAGTGTTCACCAGATAGGCTGTAATTAGTTCACGTTCCGTTTGTTGTTTTCTTCTTCAGTTATTTCATGTACCGCATTTATCTTCATTAAAGTCATGAGTAACCTACACGCTGCATTTCGGTCTGACTCTCTTCATACAACAGACGAACGACGTTACACCCTGCTAGAATCCGAAGTCAAATGTCTGCTGTTTGCTGATGATCTGGTGCTTCTGTCACCAACCAAGGAGGGCCTACAGCAGCACCTAGATCTTATGCACAGATTCTGTCAGACCTGGGCCCTGACAGTAAATCTCAGTAAGACCAAAATAATGGTGTTCCAAAAAAGGTCCAGTCACCAGGACCACAAATACAAATTCCATCTAGACACTGTTGCCCTAGAGCACACAAAAAACTATACATACCTTGGCCTAAACATCAGCGCCACAGGTAACTTCCACAAAGCTGTGAACGATCTGAGAGACAAGGCAAGAAGGGCATTCTATGCCA